>NC_091296.1:1414017-1481517 GCF_038502225.1 Cherax quadricarinatus | reverse complement strand
AGTTCATCCATGCCTTTAATGCCTTTACGCCTGCAGGTGGGTGTTGCAGGTGGTGCTGGAGCCTGCTGGGACAGGTGGCTTCAATGGTGTATGGGTAATGGGACAGATGATGATGGTTTTGGCTGATGGGACAGGTGGTGTGGGGCTGCTGGAAAATGTATCTGAAAATGAATGGTGGAGGAATGATGACAAATGCTAAACCTGTAGGGGTCATACAGAACCTGGGAAACTGAAAGTAATCAGGTCTGATCTGAAGGGAAAGGTAGCGCCAGTTCTTTGGGTCAAGAGTCATTCACTAGCATCAAGTTAGAAGATAAAAAAAGGCCAATAGGTTAGACAGTGTATATGGAGTCCAGAGTCAATATATGTGCTAGAACACAGGTGTAATAGACAGGAACACACAAGTGCCCAAATACACACAGGTACATTTTAATCTTGTGTGTTGTTACCAGGTGACGTCCGTACAGAGGCTGGTCGTGGGGTGGTGTATGTCAACTACGCCAGAGTAGAGGACTTTGACAAGCTGGAAGAACTCAATGTTAATGTCTCTGGCTGCATCGTTATTGCTCGCTACGGCAAGATCTTCAGAGGGAACAAGGTGAGTGTCTTGACTCACGAAATCGTAATGACACGGGTTGTGTCCCTGGCCGTGGTATGGTTTGGTTAAGGTGAGTGGGTCCTCGTCATCTGGCTTCCACATTTCTCGAAAACTGGTCCCCGTCCACCCTATCAATTCCTCTCGGTATTGTGTACTTTATCATATCCCTAGTCGTCCTTTCATCTGATGTTAAAAGGTTCAGTTTCCTTAATCTCTTCTTTTAGGACGTACCTCTTAGCTCCAAGATTTTCGTTGCAGATCCCTGCACGTCCTCCAATTTCCTGACGTGCTTCGTAAGTGTGGGTTCCATACTGGTGCTGCATACTCCAGTATGGGCCTGACATGCAGTATACAGCGCCATGAATACTTTCTTCCTAAGATTTCTTTATCTGCCATCAGGTCTGTTTATACTGTTCCTGTCAGTCGTATAGCCTCGTGTGTCAGTCAGCAGTCAGTCAAATAGCCTTGTGTGTCAGCGAGTAGTTAGTGGTATACACCACAGCATGTTAGCTTTTATGTCATGTCTACTCAGAAGCATTTCACAGATTAGTGGCACTTCATTTGGTTCACAACTGAAAGACCCGGGTTAAATTCTTGGCGAGGCAGATGCATGGGAAAACATCCTGATACCCGCTGACCCTTTTCACCTAGCAGTTATTAAACATTGAGTTCACTGAATGTTATTAACTCTCTAGGGTATATAATAATTTAAATACAATCTACAGCAGCCATGTGTATATTACAGCCTAACTTATAGTGACTCTTGTACCCCCAGGTGCTTCAAGCCCAGGAGCGAGGCGCCCAGGGCATAATCCTCTTCTCGGACCCCAGAGATGTTGCCCTGGAGGGAGTGGAGGCACAAAACGTGTACCCCAACACTTGGTGGCTCCCAGGGTCGGGCATGCAGAGAGGAACCACCTACATGGGCACCGGGGACTCACTCACTCCTGGATGGCCCTCTACAGGTGGGTGACTGGTGACCTTTAACATATGACGCTCACTTCAATTCAATTCAATTCAATTCAAAGTTTATTCTCTATAAGGATTACAATGCTGAGTTTACAGAATCTGGTTATTGTGTGGTTTACATGTAGTAGAATAATAATTACAGAGTGTACCACTAGAACACCTAGCATGGCTAGGCATTTCGGGCAGACTTAGATTAAATCTTAAGTTTAAAATATTACAAAATTATGAGGTAAGTTGGTATTATGGCTAAGTGACTAAATACTAGTTTGTGAGTTTAGCAATGTGAATGCTTTTGTTTTGGCACTATACATAGTTTCAGTATTGGAGTATCACTTATGACTAGTTAAGATTCATTATTTTAAGATTGAGATTGATATTTCTGTTTATGGTCAAATGGGTGAGTGAGTGCAAGTGTGAACCACCTGGTGGTATTCGTGTAATTAGTTGACAGGGTGTATCAGGGAGATAAGATGTTTTCTGATGGTAGTTTTGAAGGTGATGAATGTGTCTGCAGTTCTAGAGTTTTCAGGTAGGGTGTTCCAGATTTTAGGGCCTATGACATACATTGAATTTTTGTAAAGGTTTAGTCGGACACGGGGAATGTCATAGAGATGTTTGTGTCTGGTGTTATGCCTGTGGGTTCTGTCACAATTATCAAGAAAGCGTTTTAGGTCAAGGTTAATATTGGAATTTAAGGTCCTGTAGATGTAGATTGCACAGTAGTAAGTGTGGATGTACTGAACAGGGAGTAAGTTTAGATCTATGAAGAGTGGGGGGGTGTGTTGCCAGGGATGGGATTTAGTGATTATTCTTACTGCGGCTTTTTGTTGGGTTATTATTGGCTTTAGGTGTGTTGCTGCAGTTGAACCCCAAGCACAGATAGCATAGGTGTGGTATGGATATATAAGTGAATGGTATAGTGTGAGAAGGGTAGTTTGCGGCACGTAGTATTGTATCTTGGAGAGGATACCAACCGTTATGGATACTTTTTTGGTTATGTGTTGGATATGGGTGCTGAAATTCAGGTTGTTGTCGAGGTATAGGCCTAGGAATTTGCCCTCATTATGTCTGGCAATTAGAGTGTTGTCGATCTTAATGTTAATTTGCGCATCTCCTGCTCTGCTACCAAACATAATGTAGTAGGTTTTGTCAGTGTTAAGCGTAAGTTTAATGGCTGTCATCCAAGTTGATATTTTGATCAGCTCCTCGTTAACAAGGGTATTGAGGGTGGCAAGATTAGGGTGAGAGATGACATAAGTCGTGTCATCAGCAAAGAGAATGGAGTTCAGGTGTTGAGATACGTTTGGAAGATCATTGATGTATATGAGGAAGAGCAGGGGACCAAGGACACTTCCCTGTGGAACTCCAGTATCAAGTGGCCATGTTGTTGATGCTGTGTCTTTAATGGTGACATACTGATACCTATTAGTAAGGTAAGATTTGAAATATGCAAGCGCATGGCCTCTTATACCATAATGGTCAAGTTTGTGGAGTAGGATGCCGTGGTCTACTGTGTCAAAAGCTTTTCTTAGGTCAATAAAAATTCCTAGTGGATATTCCTTATTTTCCAATGCTGTGTAAAGCAGATCTAGCATTTTTATGATTGCATCGTTAGTGCTTTTATTTTTCCTGAATCCAAATTGGCAGGGGTTGAGTATGTTTTGTGCCGTTATAAATGAATATAGTCTCCTGTACACGAGTTTCTCAAAGATTTTGGGTAGCAGTGGTAAGTTTGATATTGGCCTATAGTTGTTTAAATCTGTAGGGTCGCCACCTTTATGTATTGGTGTAACAATTGCCGTCTTGAGTAGTTTCGGGAAGGTGCTAGTTTCTAGTGACTTGTTAAAAAGTAATGAGATAGCATGCGAGAAGACATGGGCCACTCGCTTGTACAATAATGGTGGGACATGAGACAGATTCCCTGAGTTATTTTTGAGTGACTTTATAATCTTGGTGACTTCCATGGGCTCAGTTGGTGCAAGATAGAAGGAATTTGGGAAATTCCCATCTAGGTAGTCCCCGGCATGGGCATTGGTACGTGGGATTTTATTGGCGAGATTAGATCCTATGGTTGAGAAGAAGTCGTTTATCTTGTTAGCTGTGTCAGTGGGATGCAGTGGTGTTTCATTAGGTTTAGTTAGTGTACTCGCATATAATCTAGTGATACCAGTGAATAGCAGAATACAGTGTTGTAGTAGCAACTAACCAGTATTATAATGGTACTTAGTGGAGTGAAGTGACTTTCATTAGTTTCTTTTTTCTTGAAATACCAGACGTATACTGTGAATTTCATATAACCTGTAGTTACCAGCAGTCTCAATATACACAACGAGAAGCAAATATTACTACAGAAAAAGCGTCCTTCCTCCAAAATTTCCACCAGTCAACTGTAGTGATAATATAGCATTTATTGTGGTGGAGACGGAAAAAAAAATAGAAAAGCTAGATACAGCGATTGATAAACAAGGGTTGAGGTCGACCGTTCGTCACTGTAGGAGCTGCCAGCAGTCACCGGCTCTTCAACACGCAAGTTATACTTTTGTATCAATCAAATCACATATTACTTGGGTAGATAATTTCCAGTAGATCCTTCATGTGTTAGCCCAAATCACCGACCAGTATGTTTTAAATAAGCGACCCACTGATCAGATCAGATCGACTGGTCCGAACCCTTGACTGGTCCGAACCCTTGACTGGTCCGAACCCTTGACTGGTCCGAACCCTTGACTGGTCCGAACCCTTGACTGGTCTGAACCCTTGACTGGTCCGAACCCTTGACTGGTCCGAACCCTTGACTGGTCCGAACCCTTGACTGGTTTCAAACGGTTTCGTTGGACAATAAAGCAGACTGTAAACGGATGGGGTTGTAGGCGCCCTTATAAACACAAACATTAAATATATATCAGGAACGTGCATGGTAAGCTGTCCAATACACAAAAACAGATAGAAACAGAAATACAAATAGCTAGAGCTTCATTTAAGGAGGTTATTAATAGAATATTCAAGAGGTTGCTAGTAGAATTGCAGTAAATCAACCATTCAAATCATTATGAAGCTGTGTGTAGTCTGTGGTCAGTCAAACAAACGGGCTTCCACATGGATAAATTGTCATTTTTGTGGAAATTGGTGTCACGCCCCTTGTGCAGATATCCAAGAACTAGCTACAAGCAGTATTAAAACAGGGAAATGTTTTTGGGTATGCCCAAATGAGATAAATCCGTGGACTAAAATCACAAGGGTATTAAAAGAGGACAACATCAAAGCTGCTTTCATAGAAAACCTGGAAGCTTTCTACAACAAATAGGAACATAAAAAGTCTGGGCTGAATGGTACTGCCCTTGATACTGGCCATGTAGTCAGAAACTGTAAGGCTGGAGATGAAGTCCTGGTAGTCAGTAAATGTGGGGCTGATAGTGCTGTCCTGGGAGACAGTAATGGTGAAGCTGGAGGTGCTGTCCTGGGAGACAGTAATGGTGAAGCTGGAGGTGCTGTCCTGGGAGACAGTAATGGTGAAGCTGGAGATGCTGTCCGGGGAGGCAGTAATGGTGAAGCTGGAGATTTTGACCAGGTAGTCGGGAATTATACGCAGGAAGGAATACATATAAATGACCTCATAGGGGACAGGAGCCATAGTAGGGAAACAAGTGTAGTCAAAGATAAGATAAAACCAATATTGCAAACTAGAAATACCGCAGGAAATAGCAAACAAGAGGACTCCACTAGCAATAGTGAGGATATATTACCAAAAACAACTGGTGGGAGCTCCATTGTTGGTGCTAGGGAGGATAGAAGTAAGACAGGGAAACATGCACCAACAGGAAATACAGTCACAGAAACCCAAGGCAAACGGAAACCAAGCCTCTGCACATAGCACAGTCTGCACAGTCCGATAACATTCTTCTTTGCAAATATACAGGGTCTAAAGCCAGCAACAAACAACAAAATACCTTTCATCCGTGGACTGCTTGCAGAGGCAAAGGCAATGTTCGCGGCTTTCACTGAGACCCACATAAAGGATCACTTGGACAACGAAATATGGATCCCAGGTTACAACCTATACAGATGTGACAGAGTGAACAGGCAAAAGGGGGGGGGGTTGGCCTGTACATTGCAGAGTCACTTGTTTGCACAGAACTGCTTAATGCCTCAAATGATGTAGTGGAAGTTTTAGCAGTAAAGGTCGAGAACCAAAACCTAGTCATTGTGGTAGTCTACAAGCCTCCGGATGCATCCCAGCAATTCCAGGAACAGCTGTTAAAAATTGACCACTGTCTGGAAAATCTTCCAGCTCCTGCACCCAACATCTTGCTCCTGGGGGATTTCAACTTAAGGCACCTAAAATGGAGGAATATAGCAAATAATATTGTTGCAGTAATAACACCAGGAGGCAGCTCTGATGAAAACTCACACTCACACGAGCTTTTAAATCTCTGCACAAAATTCAATTTAAACCAGCAAATAATAGAGCCTACTAGACTGGAGAATACACTAGACCTCATCTTCACTAACAATGATGATCTGATAAGAAATGTCACCATATCAAAAACAATATACTCAGATCACAACATAACTGAGGTTCAGACATGTATGCGTGGAGCCCCAGACCGACATAATGAGACTAGTCACGAGGGAGCATTCACCAAATTCAACTTCAATAACAAAAACAAAACATAAAGTGGGACCAAGTAAACCAAGACCTAACCGATATAAGCTGGGAAGATATACTAAGCAACACAGACCCCAACTTATGCCTAGAACAGATTAACTCGGTGGCACTCGATGTATGCACAAGGCTTATTCCTCTAAGAAAAAGGAGGAGTAGATGTAAAATAGAAAGAGACAGGCGCTCCCTTTACAGGCGACGGAAAAGAATAACAGAGCGGCTAAAAGAGGTCAATATATCTGAAATGCGTAGGGAGACACTGGTCAGAGAAATAGCAAGCATCGAACTTAAGCTAAAAGAATCCTTTAGGAGTCAGGAATCGCAGGAAGAACTAAAAGCCATAAATGAAATCGAAAGAAACCCAAAGTATTTCTTCTCCTATGCCAAATCAAAATTGAGAACAACGTCCAGTATTGGGCCCCTACTTAAACAAGATGGGTCCTACACAGATGACAGCAAGGAAATGAGTGAGCTACTCAAGTCCCAATATGACTCAGTTTTTAGCAAGCCGCTAACCAGACTGAGAGTCGAAGATCAAAATGAATTTTTTATGAGAGAGCCACAAAATTTGATTAACACAAGCCTATCCGATGTTATCCTGACGCCAAATGACTTCGAACAGGCGATAAATGACATGCCCATGCACTCTGCCCCAGGGCCAGACTCATGGAACTCTGTGTTCATCAAGAACTGCAAGAAGCCCCTATCACGAGCCTTTTCCATCCTATGGAGAGGGAGCATGGACACGGGGGTCGTCCCACAGTTACTAAAAACAACAGACATAGCCCCACTCCACAAAGGGGGCAGTAAAGCAACAGCAAAGAACTACAGACCAATAGCACTAACATCCCATATCATAAAAATCTTTGAAAGGGTCCTAAGAAGCAAGATCACCACCCATCTAGAAACCCATCAGTTACACAACCCAGGGCAACATGGGTTTAGAACAGGTCGCTCCTGTCTGTCTCAACTATTGGATCACTACGACAAGGTCCTAAATGCACTAGAAGACAAAAAGAATGCAGATGTAATATATACAGACTTTGCAAAAGCCTTCGACAAGTGTGACCATGCCGTAATAACGCACAAAATGCGTGGAAAAGTCGGTCGATGGATCTATAATTTCCTCACTAACAGAACACAGAGAGTAGTCGTCAACAGAGTAAAGTCCGAGGCAGCTACGGTGAAAAGCTCTGTTCCACAAGGCACAGTACTCGCTCCCATCTTGTTCCTCATCCTCATATCCGACATAGACAAGGATGTCAGCCACAGCACCGTGTCTTCCTTTGCAGATGACACCCGAATCTGCATGACAGTGTCTTCCATTGCAGACACTGCAAGGCTCCAGGCGGACATCAACCAAATCTTTCAGTGGGCTGCAGAAAACAATATGAAGTTCAACGATGAGAAATTTCAATTACTCAGAT
Source organism: Cherax quadricarinatus (assembly GCF_038502225.1). Lineage (NCBI taxonomy): Eukaryota > Metazoa > Arthropoda > Malacostraca > Decapoda > Parastacidae > Cherax > Cherax quadricarinatus. Next base: position 1,473,860 of record NC_091296.1, on the reverse strand, counting down.
ATGGTAAACATGAGGGAATTAAATCTTCATCAGAGTACAAAACAAATTCTGGCCACAAAATAGAGCGAAACAGCAACGTCAAAGACCTGGGAGTGATCATGTCGGAGGATCTCACCTTCAAGGACCATAACATTGTATCAATCGCATCTGCTAGAAAAATGACAGGATGGATAATGAGAACCTTCAAAACTAGGGAGGCCAAGCCCATGATGACACTCTTCAGGTCACTTGTTCTATCTAGGCTGGAATATTGCTGCACACTAACAGCACCTTTCAAGGCAGGTGAAATTGCCGACCTAGAAAATGTACAGAGAACTTTCACGGCGCGCATAACGGAGATAAAACACCTCAATTACTGGGAGCGCTTGAGGTTCCTAAACCTGTATTCCCTTGAATGCAGGAGGGAGAGATACATGATTATATACACCTGGAAAATCCTAGAGGGACTAGTACCGAACTTGCACACGAAAATCACTCACTACGAAAGCAAAAGACTTGGCAGACGATGCAACATCCCCCCAATGAAAAGCAGGGGTGTCACTAGCACGTTAAGAGACCATACAATAAGTGTCAGGGGCCCGAGACTGTTCAACTGCCTCCCAGCACACATAAGGGGGATTACCAACAGACCCCTGGCAGTCTTCAAGCTGGCACTGGACAAGCACCTAAAGTCAGTTCCTGATCAGCCGGGCTGTGGCTCATATGTTGGTTTGCGTGCAGCCAGCAGCAACAGCCTGGTTGATCAGGCTCTGATCCACCAGGAGGCCTGGTCACAGACCGGGCCGCGGGGGCGTTGACCCCCGGAACTCTCTCCAGGTTAACTCCAGGCTAGAATCTGAGAGTGTTTTCATACCAGTCACTGTCGATACACACTCATCCCACTTGGTCAGATCATTCACTCTTAGTCTTGGTCAGATCACTCACTCTTCCATCTTACTGTAACTCCCTCACCCATCTGACCAATGTACTCAAGGACCTTAATGGGAATGAGTCACTGTGTCTGACTTTTTATCAACCTGATTTCTGTCCTCTTCTTCAGGGTTAACTCGTGTTAATGAATGGTAATATTTTGATATGGTGCTTATCATCAGTCATCATTACTTTCAGTATTAATAATCACTTTTAGCAGTCGTTAATATTAATTATAATAAGGCATAACCAATACGCTTACTCCTGTCTAACATTCTCCTTATTTGTGTACTCCACAGCTCAGGCCTACAGACTCAAGGTTGAAGATGTCCAGCTGCCCAAGATACCCTGTCAACCCATTGGTTATGACGATGCCCGTGTCATACTTAAGTAAGTAAGTAAGTAAATTTATTCAGGTATACACAATACAGTTACATAGAATTATCATACATAGCAGCATATGTGTAGAGAACCTAGGATAACCCAAAAAAGTCAGACAGAGTGACTTATTTCCATTGGGGTCCTTTTACCTTATTATTATAATATAAAGGTTATAATATTTTCTTATTATTCTATAATGAAGATAACATCTTATTATCATACTAAAAAGACTATCTACTACACGAGGGTCATTAAGACTATCTACAATACGAGGGTCATTAAGACTATCTACTACCCGAGGGTCATTACGACTATCTACAATACGAGGGTCATTACTAGGGATAAGGTAAAATTTACACGTATTTTAGCTAAAAAATAGAAAATCATTCCCCTCCCTTTCTGTTGCTTCATTCATCAGACACTTTTTGGCAGTCTTCTTGAACTGGTTCAAGCTATGACTGGCCTTGACATTTGTGGGTAGTCTGTTCCATTCCTTTATTGCTGTACAATAAAAGGTGTTTGAAGCCTGGCCACTGACTGTGGGTACTACAAAGTTGTGCTCTCTCCCCCTAGTACTATGATTGCTGCGGTTCCCAACCTTGACAAAATTGACAGCAAGATATTCTGGACACTGTTTGTGAGCAATTTTATAAACATGATTTAGCTTCAGTTGTTTTACTCTGTCTTCAACATTCAGCATATCCAACTGCTGTAATTCATCCTGGCCTACATGTTCTCTTGGTCCCAGCCCCAGGATGAATCTTACGATTTTGTTCTGGGTGATTTGCAGTCTATCTTTCAGTTTTTTTGTCAAGGCAGAGTACCAAGAAGAGCAAGCGTAATCCATATGGCATTGTATAAGGGCTAGACATAGGGTCCTGCGAGCCTCAGTAGGTAGACACTGTGCTTGTCTATACAGGAACTTCAGCCTGGCATTCGCTTTCTTTACTACACTGTTCCCTATCAATTCTCCTGACATGCATGGGTCAAAGGGGATTCCCAGATATTTAACTGATGAAACCAAAGTGATGGACTCCCCATTACACTGAACATTAAAATTATTTACCCTTCTCAGTTTATGTTTCGTTCCAAAGAGAATGGCTTCAGTTTTCCCTAGGTGTAATGATAGTTTGTTGTCTACTAACCATTTGCTGCAGGACTCCAGTTCCAGTGTTAAAACATTAGCAATATCTTGTGGGTCTTTACCTGTCACTAACAGAGCACTGTCATCTGCATACAGTAGGAGTTTGCACTTGACACTGATAGGCATATCATTGACATAACATAAGAATAGTAAGGGACCCAGAATACTACCTTGGGGAACTCCACATGTTATCGGCAGGGGTTCTGATTCCGTTTTGTTGATTTTGACTATTTGTCTCCTGTTGCTAAGGTAGGACTTAAACCAGTCTACAGAACCTATACCGATAGATTGAAGTTTATTACATAATATATTGTGGTTGACAGTATCGAAGGCCTTTTGCAGGTCTAAGGTTACCATACCTATGAGGTTCCCTTTTGACATTTCAGTTCTCAGGTAATCCATCAGATTAATAAGGGAGGTATCGGTTGAGTAGGATCTTCTAAAGCCCGATTGATAGCTATGGAGAATGCTGTTGTCATTAAGGTACTTAACTACTTGAGAATACACCGCCCTCTCCAGAATTTTAGATATTATACTGAGTATACTAACAGGTCTATAGTTGCTTACATCAGACCTATTATTTTTCTTGAAGATAGGAGTAACTCTGGCCTCCTTGAACCCCTCCGGTACGGTATTAGTGGTGATTGATAGATTTATTATGTGAGCAATAGGGATTGACAGTTCAAAAGCACCATCTTTTAGGAACTTAGATGGGATGTTATCAGGGCCTGTGCTCTTAGTTGGGTTTAACCTGCTTAGTTCTTTTTGAATGAAGTCATGAGATACACTTACTAGTTGACAACTGTTTGGGGTTACCCCTTTATTGGTATAGTATGTTTGAAACTTATCAGAGTCTGTGTTAAAGGTATTTGATGCAGCTGGTAGTTTACTTACTAGTGTTGATGCAACAGATGTGTAGTAGGAATTAAAGCAATTTGCCACCTTAGATGTTTCGTGGCATACCTCATTATCGATAGTGAGTACTATGTTAGACCTATCTACTGGCTTATGGCTATATCCCAACTGTTTTAGTTGTTGCCAGAGCTTTCTGGGGTTATGCTTATATTCTTCAATTTTTGAGCAATAGTGCTTTGCCTTTGCTCCTTTTATAAGCCTCTGTACTCTGTTCCTCACCCTTTGGAATTCATTTAGTGCTGCAATATCCTGTCTGTTTGCTTTAAATCTTTTTAGCAGCTGGTCTCTGAATTTCATATTATCTAATATCTCAGTAGTCATCCAGGGTTCAGTTCTTCGTTTAATCCTAACCTCTTTAACTGGTGCAATATTATTAAGAATGGTAGTGAACATTGTTTTGAATTTTTCCCAGGCATCGTTTACGTCCGTGCAACTTGTTATCTCTGTCCAGTCACAATTGTGTAGCCTATTTACCAGTGTTTCTTTACTGTAGTTTCTAGTTGACCTCATTTTTATTGTCCTGTGTAGGCCTATCCTATCCCTAGTGATTTTCCTGGTGCAGTAAATGATGAAATGATCACTAAGACCTGTGGTAATGACGCCTGACTGACTAATGTTCTCAGCGCGGTTGCAAAGTATGTGGTCAATTAGGGTGGCTGAGAACTGTGTGATCCGGGTTGGTTTATTAATTAGTTGGGTGTAGCTATTTAATCCTAGAATTTGCTTATACCTTTTGCATAGCCCGTTATTCTGTTGCTGAAAACAGATATTGAAGTCGCCCAGTATTATTGTTTCGCAATTGCTTTCAACTCCGGACAAGACTCTGGAAAAGTCTTCTAAGAACTGGTCCTGGGTAGGAGGGCGGTAACTAGTTCCTACTAAGATGGGTTTGGTCTTGGGAAGCAGCACTTCAAACCATAGAATCTCCAGTTTATTGTTATTTAAATCAGGTCTTGGGTTGTAAGCTAAGTCATTTCTAATGTAGGCACATACTCCACCGCCCTTTCTGTTCCTATCTAAGCGTTTTATATTGTAACCTTCTATTTTGACCTCGTCGTCAGTCACCGTATCATCCAACCAAGATTCAGAGATGGTTATAACTGCCGCCCTAATTTTGTTAGCTAGAATCCTAATCTCTGCCAATTTAGGAAGAAGTGATCTTGCATTGACATGAATAAAGTGAAGGCCTGTTTTCATAAAACAATCATAATCATCAATATATGGCAATGGGTCATTTGTATTAAAATTAGGTAAATCAATGTCATCACTGCTAAAGGGTAACTGTGCCAAAGTGCATTTGTTACACACAAAATGAATTCTGGCACCGTTGCTATAATTGTACATACATCCATCATGCACCCACCCCTTACACATTTTACATAAGGTGCCTTTTCTGTTTTTCATGCGTACTTTAGTACAGTGTATGCATCTGTTTGGTAGTGTTTGAGATAATAATGGCTGTATTGTCTCACATTGACCTATGTATGCATTACATATGGAGTTAAGGTTATCATCCCTAGCTACTAGACCGTCATTATTGCCGTCATTTATCTGTCTGTTTTGCCTCTGCACAATAGTTTGAGGTCCTGGATTAATTTGGATATCACCACTTAAGAGCGCTACAATAAGAGCTGTGTGCCATTGTTTTTGTTTGGGTATGCGGTGTTGCCATACCTTGCGGCGATAGTGAGGTTTACTTTTCTGGTAGGATGGCAACTGTTGGGCTTTTACTGTCCAGGGCGCTGTTACTCCATTCACCTTTTCCAACCCCCATGACTGATTTCTTTCTTCATGGAATTGAAGAAGAAATATAAATATAATTATGGCAGCCTGTACCCCTCTAATGCCTGCCATTTTCACTCTTCGCTCTTTTACTCATATACAATAATATTTATTTCTCTTTTCCAGTCCCTAGTACACTTAGTATCTGCTTTAATTACACTGAATTACTAGTAAAATTTCCTCTTCAAAACCCTCTTCACTGCTCACTTTTCCCTTAACTTCACAAAACCCTTACAGTTGACCTCTTCAAAACCCTCTTCACTGCTCACTTTTCCCTTAACTTCACAACACCCTTACATTTAACCCCTTATTCACCCTCCCCTACCCATCGGGGGTTGTGTCGTGTTGTTGTCTCCTGACCTGTTTTGCTGACTCAGCCATTTTTAAAACACTGAGGGGAGTAACACCACCTGACTTTCCTTGAGTTTATAGATATATTTGGCTTTTTCTGCTATGATTCTCTCACTGTACACTGGTCAGCTGAATATAGGTCAGCTGCTAAAATATTAACCTTGACTATTTACCTATTCACTTCTTTCCCCACACCACTGGGGAGGGACCAGTCAATGCCTCCTCTCCCATGCCACAAGGGAGTGACCAGTGAGTGCCTCCTCTCCCACACCACTGGGGAGGGACCAGTCAATGCTTCCTCTCCCACGCCACGGGGGAGGGACCAGTCAGTGCCTCCTCTCCCACACCACTGGGGAGGGACCAGTCAATGCCTCCTCTCCCACGCCACGGGGGAGGGACCAGTCAGCGCCTCCTCTCCCACGCCATGGGGGAGGGACCAGTCAATGCCTCCTCTCCCACGCCACGGGGGAGGGACCAGTCAGTGCCTCCTCTCCCACACCACTGGGGAGGGACCAGTCAATGCCTCCTCTCCCACGCCACGGGGGAGGGACCAGTCAATGCCTCCTCTCCCACGCCATGGGGGAGTGACCAGTCAGTGCCTCCTCTCCCACACCACGGGGGAGTGACCAGTCAGTGCCTCCTCTCCCACACCACGGGGGAGGGGGATGAGGCAGGGTGTGTAGGTGAAGATGAGGGAACACACTGGTTTTAGGCAGCGCACATACCCACATCTTTCATGATGTGCATGAGAAACAAATAAATGTTGTGTCTATTGTAAGCAAGACAATGTGAACAACAGTGTGCAATCCCTGTGTAGTATACAGTGACTGCCCCTCACCCCTCTCCCCGGGCTTGTCCTGCTTGTAATGTACAGTGATCCTCCCGCGCCTCCCATAACCCCCTCGCCCCGGACTTCCTCCACCAAACTACTGGCGCCTCCACCATTCACAGCTACACCCCCACGCCCATGATGTCAGCAATGTCACAAGATATCCCGGGTGCTCAAGAACTTCCACGACAGAGCCAGCACCGTGGAATTCGAACACGAGGCAACTGTCAGTTATACCACAGGGAGTGTGCACTCAATCCCTCAAATCTCAACATCCATGCACACAATGGATGTCTAAGCTCCCAGAGAGTTCCAAGTGGGAACAACCAACAGCCCCTCCCAGCAGACAGAGCTGACAGCTACCACGACTTCACCTCTACAGAGGACCTAAAATCTGCAATCAAATTAACATCCACCAGGAAGCTGCCATAGTGAAGAGCTCTATTCCACACGGCACAGTACTCGCTCCTATCCTGTTCCTCATTCTCATATCAGACATAGGCAGAGATGTAAACCATAGATGTAAACCAGGTCCAGGTAATAGTACTGTATCATCCTTTTCAGGCGATACTAGGATCTGCATTAGAGTGTCATCCATTAAGGACACGGCAAATCTACAAGAAGATATAAACCAAGTTTCCCAATGGGAAACAGAGAACAATATGATGTTCAATGAAGACAAATTCCAACTACTCCTTTATGGAAAACTGGAGGAAATAATAACTAGGACTGAATATACTACAAACTCTAATTAACACAATAGAGTGGAAAAGTAATGTGAAGAACCTGGGAGTGGTAATGTCTGAGGATCTCACCTTCAAGGACCACAACAATGTCACTATCACTGCTGCGAGGAAACTGATAGGATGGACAATGAGAACATTCAAGACAAGAGATGCAAAACCAGTGATGATCAGTTTTAAATCACTTGTTCTCTCTAGGCTGGAATATTGCTGTACATTAACATCTCCATTCAAGGCAGGTGAAATTACAGATCTAGAGAATGTACAGAGAACCTTTACTGTACATATAAGTTCCATCAAACACCTTAACTACTAGGAGCACCTGGAAGCACTTGACTTGTACTCACTGGAGCGCAGGCGAGAGATGTGTCATAATCTACACCTGGAAGATCCTGGAGGGACTGGTCCCTAATCTGCACACAGAAATCACTCCATACGAAAGCAAAAGACTTGGCAGGCGATGCAATATAACCCCAGTGAAAAGTAGGGGCGCCATTAGTACACTAAGAGAAAACACGATAAGTGTCTGGGGCCCAAGACTGTTCAACAGTCTCCCACCAGCAATAAGGAACATTAACAATAGACCCCTGGTTGTCTTCAAGAGGGAGCTGGACAAATACCTAAAGTCGGTGCTGTATCAGGCGGGCTTGGTTCGTATGTTGGACTACGTGCGGCCAGCAGTAACAGCCTGGTTGATCAGGCCCTGATCCACCAGGAGGCCTGGTCGTAGACCGGGCCGTGGGGGCGTTGGTCCACAGAATACCCTCCAGGTAGACTCCAGGTAGGTAGGTAGACATCCACAAAGCAGCTCACCCTCAAGCTGCTACTAAATTCGCTGACTACTTGAAGAAAGTCAACGATGTCTCTGCAAAACGATGTTCCTGAAAAACGATGTCCATGCAAGCAGCAAATCCTGGCACAACCTAGTGCTATTTGCAATGGCTGTCTGGCTGTCCCACCAAGGAGGGACAAGCCCCTAGGAACATCAGTTATTAGGTCAATAAATACATTCCCTTGAGATATTTAATAATTTCTAATATATATTCATTGTCTTCTATTTTTCATTGTGTTCCAACAGATTGAAAATAACTTTCGGAGTGAAGTAATTTATAATTTAGTATTCTTCACATTTTTTTCCTGTATTGTCATAATTCTTGTGATCTACTCATTCTATCTTTATCATCTTTTATTCAGTATTTTGTATAATTTATTTTATGTGTCTTTTTATATTTCTTATCTGCCACATTTGATTTTTTATATTAATGTAATATTATTGATAGGGTAAGAAAAGGACCCCAATGGAAATGAACTTACTTATATACTACTGTCCGTGATTAAGAAATGGAATAAGCTGCGTGGGGAATAACAATAATATAATGGACCCTCAACCAATGCCATTAATCCGTTCCAGAGAGCTAGCCGTTAGTCGAATTAATTTTCCCCATAAGAAATAATGGAAATCCAGTTAATCCGTTTCCGACAGCCAAAAGTATTAACAAAAAAATATTTTTTTTTAAAGATCAAATATAAATATGCGTACAGAAAACAATGACAAATAAATATAAAGCACAAATAAAATGGATAAATGAACATTTAACATTACACTTACCTTTATTGACTTATCTTTGCTGACTCGACTTGTTGGTGTATGACAGACACGTAGGAAGCAAGAGGAAGACAAGTTTATTATGCTTCAATATGATGCTAATATCATCTCTATGGCTTATTTATCTATCATAATTCATCTAATATGACATTATAAACAATATTAATAATATAGAAACATGATATATACTCTAGAATGAATAAAATAAGTCATAATGTATGAGAGGAATAAATGGTGTAAGTGGTGTTGTTGTTGGGTTTAAGGGCGGTGGAGGATTTTGCCAGCACCTCCATCACACTTAACCCTTCAACAATACCGTATATATATGTTTACAGCGCCCCGAATATTTTGAAAAAAAAAATTATAGAAAAAAGAGCACTTTTTTTTACGTGTTCTAGAATAAAAAATATTGGGGTCAATACTTACCGAGATATGAGGCCGAGAAGTTGGCACTGGATGCTCACTTGACGGCAACATGGAGTCCTGCAACTTGCAGAGGTGTTGCCAATATACCTTTTTTTCTACTTTTCATATTTATATAATTTTCATGTTCTGATAATTGCAATTTATAGTAGTTCTTGTCATTTCGTAACCAATCTTTGTTCTGACACTAGTATTAGGTACTGAAATTGCACTCACATTGTCACAAACACACTGACAGGTGGACATTTACACCTGCCTTGGTCACTTACTATTGTCTTGGAATATATACAAAGTATTTATATGATGTCCCAGCAATGTTTTGGATATGTGGAAGTATATAATAATAATGAGGAGGAGGAGGAGATGGAGAAGGAGGAGGAGGAGAAGGAGGAAGAGGAGAAGGAGGAGGAGGAGAAGGAGGAAGAGGAGGAGGAGGAGAAGGAGACGGGGGAGAAGTAGGAGGAGAAGAATACATAATAATAATAATAGATAATAACAAGTTCCCTTGAAGCACGAAAAACAAAGTCCACCCCTGACAGTGACATGATAAGATGAGATAATATTTGATAAGAGCTGAGGTTTGATGAGCATACGCCAGGGTGCAGTGATAACACTTGATAAGAAAAGATTAGAGGTGACATTTGATGAGCATCAGCCCTGGCTTGTTTTCGCTGGTACACAAACATGTCTGTCTGTTTGTCTGTCTGTCAAGCTCCCTGTCTATCTGTCTATCCGTCTAGCTCTCTGTCTCAGAGAGAGTCACAAGACTGCATCATCACGTTTACTCAGATCTTCAAGCAGAGTATAGCACTTTGTCTGGATTTTTTGGGTTATCCTAGGTAATTTATACTATGTATACTTGTATTTATGTGTACCTGTGAGACAGAGATAGACAGAAACAGATTGAAAGAGATAGACAGAGATAGAGACAGAGACAGATAGACAGACAGAGATAGAGATAGACAGAGATACAGAGATAGACAGAGGTTGACAGACCCTAAACTTGGGGTTAACATCACTTTCCTCTTAAAAGAGGAGTGTTAATATGACATTACATAAGTGAATCCTTGGTGTTTGCCGCACGCTCAATTTAACTGGTGCTCCCACAAGGTACTAAGTGGTCCCAGATTTTTTTAATATGGTGCACACCGAGTGTTAAGACCCATTCTATGCTGACCAGGCATCTCAGGGCAATCATGCCAAATTTGGAGGCAGGAAAATTAAAAGGTATATATATGTTTGGGGCGCTGCACACGTGATCACGTATATATACGTTTGGACCGTTTAAGGGTAAATAAGAAATATTTACATTTTAATTTATAAATAAGAAATATTTACATTTTAATTTATAAATAAGAAATATTTACATTTTAATTTATAAATAAGAAATATTTACATTTTAATTTATAAATAAGAAATATTTACATTTTAATTTATAAATAAGAAATATTTACATTTTAATTTATAAATAAGAAATATTTACATTTTAATTTATAAATAAGAAATATTTACATTTTAATTTATAAATAAGAAATATTTACATTTTAATTTATAAATAAGAAATATTTACATTTTAATTTATAAATAAGAAATATTTACATTTTAATTTATAAATAAGAAATATTTACATTTTAATTTATAAATAAGAAATATTTACATTTTAATTTATAAATAAGAAATATTTACATTTTAATTTATAAATAAGAAATATTTACATTTTAATTTATAAATAAGAAATATTTACATTTTAATTTATAAATAAGAAATATTTACATTTTAATTTATAAATAAGAAATATTTACATTTTAATTTATAAATAAGAAATATTTACATTTTAATTTATAAATAAGAAATATTTACATTTTAATTTATAAATAAGAAATATTTACATTTTAATTTATAAATAAGAAATATTTACATTTTAATTTATAAATAAGAAATATTTACATTTTAATTTATAAATAAGAAATATTTACATTTTAATTTATAAATAAGAAATATTTACATTTTAATTTATAAATAAGAAATATTTACATTTTAATTTATAAATAAGTAAGTTTATTCAGGTATACACAAATACAGTTACATAGATTATCATACATAGCAGCATATGTGTAAAGTACCTAAGATAACCCAAAAAAGTCAGAGTGACTTACATATTTCCATTGGGGTCCTTTTATATTTACACTTAATATATTTACTTTTATGCTTACACTTTTATATTTACACTTACCTTGGAGATGTTAGTTTCATTAGTTTGATGGAGGAAATGCTGGCAGAGGTTTAGGGTAGTGGAAGATAGCAGGCCGGCGTATGTTCAGCGGATGTACACACATCCAACAATATTGGAGAGTTACTTTCGTGTCGTTTTTCTATCGCTTACTCGTTTAACTTACTTGCTACACTGTTAACTCTACACTTTATCGCTGACTGGCACTATAGCCTTTATCGATACCTACTGCTTTAGTATCGTACATATCGTAGAATCAATAAATCACTGCACAAGGCACATTCTCCCCTCTCTCTTCCTCCTCCACTTTGGTACTTTGCTACGAGTTTTTTTTTTTTTTAATTTTATTGTATTTCTTTCCTTCTTTATCACAGGGCTGGCACTAGAAACTTTCTTTGGGCCCATGGTGGCATATTTAGTGGTTACAAGCACTAAAAACACTGGAATAATACAAAATATATAGCAGGTACACTTGGAATCGACCGAAATGGCTTGTAAACACTGGCACACTGGCTGTATGTGGAGTCTTGGAGTGGCTGGGCCCACTCAGGCTGCACTCCGGCCCCATGGACAAGTTCGGGATGAACATCGTTAGATGAGTTTTTTGCCATTGGTAGAGCCATTTTTTTTATGCCAAAGAGCGCTGTTAGACGAATTTGCCGTTACTTGATGCTGCCATTAGTTGAGGGTCCTCTGTATACAGCCTCTCCTCACTTAACGACGCACTCGTTTACCGACAACTCGGACTTATGACGGGCTCTCTAACCAGTATGCATACCTAAATAATGTATATTAGAGCTGATTTCCTCTATTCTGTTTATTACAATATACAGTACACTGCTGTGTAAACATTTAAAAATATACCAGAAGTGCTATAAATGGTGCAAAGGTGACATTAAAACAATATCAAAGATGGTTGACACAAACCCACCACCATTATAATATGCTCCTCACTTAGCGATGAATTTGTTTATCGACATGGTCTTAGGAATGGAACTCTGTCGTTAAGTGAGGAAATGCTGTACAGTGGACCCCCGCATAACGATCACCTCCGAATGCGACCAATTATGTAAGTGTATTTATGTAAGTGCGTTTGTACGTGTATGTTTGGGGGTCTGAAATGGACTAATCTACTTCACAATATTCCTTATGGGAACAAATTCGGTCAGTACTGGCACCTGAACATACTTCTGGAGTGAAAAAATATCGTTAACCGGGGATCCACTGTATTTGCAAATCACTGAAAAAAAGGCAAAAGTAACAATGCACAACGAAGATTACATTAACTATTCACACTATAGCTTTTTTTTTCCAAAATACTGTATACCAAATGCCTCTGCATTAAACCATGATCTTACTTGGGTCATGTACATACGTTGGGATTGTTTTGGAAAGGCACGTAAACAAACACCATGACACATATATTAGAAAACGTTTCGGTCCTGGAACTGAACCGTCTTCTAATAAACATGTCCTAGTGTTTGCTTACGTGTCTTTCTAAATCAATTTGTCAGTATTTATTACCAAGGTTTATATACCGTACACCGAGATCAATCACAAATTATTGACTTTGGTCAAATCATGGGCTCAGGTCACATCACAAACTCAAATCTTCAAAATATTCAACTCCTCCACACACACACACACGCACACACACACACACACACACAAAAGCAATGTTAACGCTGTTGTTTGTGACCTGCAGGAAGATTGGTGGCACTCCAGCCCCCAGTGATGACTGGAAGGGCGGCCTGACAGGTGTGGCCTACAACCTGGGTCCTGAGCTACAAGATCGCTACTCCAACTACACATTGAGACTCAAAACCCACAATGTGCTCCAGATCCACCGTTCCTACAATGTTATTGGTACGATCAAAGGGGAAGTGGAGCCAGGTGAGTTAAGAGTGGAGAGAAAATAAGAAATAAAGAGAGGAAAGAGGAATAGCAATGTACAGTATATCGCTAAGGTTGAACAAATTCACTGTCTAGGCTTTCTCTCCTTCCTAAGCATGTTTTCAGTATATAATTACCAATGTATTTTTAACTACAAGTTTGTAGAAACTGATATAGAACTAGCTTGTTGGCCCTGTGTCCGTATGTCCGTGTGTCCGTGTGTCCGTGTGTGTGTATTTTGGCTTGTTTTGTCGTACTTATTTAGATTTATACATTCGTAGCAAAACGATTAGAGCTGTTCATATTGTCTAGTCTTCTGTAGAAGTGTAGCTATCCTCTTCTTGAATCGAACCTGATTGCCATCATGAAGGGACCTCCCTGAAGGGACCTCCCTGAAGGGACCTCTCTGAAGAGACTTCCCTAAAAGGACCTTTCTGAAAGGCCCTCCCTGAAAGGACCTTCCTAAAGGGACCTCCCTGCAGGGTATTGTTGCTACTAAATCAGCATTATCAGTTAAAGCACTTTAATTGCCTTGTCTTTCATTTATTTTACTGTTGACTGGTGTCCCATGACTCGTAAATTTAAAAAAAAAAAATGACGAGCCTTGTACTTCGTTAAGTGTTGGCACTGCCGTTCACAGACCGCTATGTGTTGCTTGGCAACCACCGTGATGCTTGGGGTTACGGTGCCTCTGACCCCTCCAGTGGCACGGCCCAGATGCTGGAGACTGCCCGTGTCTTCGGTCAGCTCATCAGTAGCACAGGTGTGTGTCCATCAGGTTTTGATACTTGTTAAAGTAACACCTTTTAATTTTGTTGTAACATATTAGTCAATGTTTCTGGTGTTTTGGTCATTGGATACTACAGTTTAATGTTATAATTTATATTCCATCGTCTCCCCAGAATGTCATGAATAATTATGTTTTTTTTGTGTGTGTAAGAAATAAACTCGGCATCCATCTTAGTAGTAACACTACTAAGTATTTAACTGACAAGTTTATAAATTTTTTAGGACTGTAGTAAATTTATATCAAAGATTCCAGAAGTGACTCATCAGCGAATATTTCAGTTTTCAACATTAACCCTTAAACTGTCCAAATGTAGATCTACGTTCGCTCACGTAGTGTTCCGAACGTAGATCTACATTTCTTTTACATAAAGCATGTAAAATCCAACATAGATCTACGTTCGCTTATGTAGCACTCCGAACGTAGATCTACATTCGATTTTACATGCTTTCTTATGTTAAAAAAAAAAACGTAGATCTACGTTTGGAGCGCTACACAAGCAAACATAGATCTACGTTTGAACAGTTTAAAATAAATTTTAAACAAGCTGGCTTTTATACAACTGTTGTATTACCACCATATTTGTAATAAAAAAGTAAACTTACATAAGGGAAAAAAATTAAAGTGAACTATTCTAAAATAAATTATCATCCACAAGGCTGGCGGCCACGTCGGACTTTGGTTTTCTGCAGTTGGGGAGCTGAGGAGTACGGACTTATTGGTTCTACAGAGTGGGTGGAGGTAAGAGGTCTCCCCCGATGTGCTTTACAGGTCAATAAGGCAACAACTTGCTCTGCCACTACTATATTTCTACATATTATGGGAAATACGTATATAGAAATATAACACAGTAATTCATCGTCTCAAACTAATAAAAATAATTCCTCTTGCTGGACTTCCAAGGAGCAGAAACAATGGTCTGACTACCTGTAAGCTACAGTAATTGTGTTGTTGTTCTTATAAGTTAATGGATTTATTACTGTAAGTTTTTTGATACATGGGAGCGTGTGTATACTGTATCAAACCTTGTATTAATGTTGGTAGAATTACCGATAATATGTTAGTTAAAAGGACACAAGTACAGCTATGTGCAATTTTATTGTGGTAGAGTGTGTTATATACCTGGAGTATACCTGGCGAATGTTTCGGGGGTCAACGCCCCGCGGCCCGGTCTGTGACAGTACCATAGATGGAATCTCTCACAAAAAAAAGCAGTTTTTGGGAAGAAAATGGTCAAAACATTTCAGTCCGTCCTGTGATCATGTTCCAGGGTGGACTGAAAAGTTTCTACTTTCTAGTTTCCTCTTGGTCTTGACCAAAGTCTATATCACTGGACTGCTAGTTTTAAGTTTAACTTACCGTAGGTTTGATCCTGACTTCGTTGTATGAGATGATTCTGCGTCATAAAACTGACCTTGTGTATTTCACAGGAAAATGTGAACAAGCTGCAGGAGCGGGCAGTGATGTACCTGAACACTGACAACTGCGCCTCAGGACCAGCTATCCTAATACCCAGCAGCCCTCTACTCTGGGAACCTGTCACCAGGATCATGAAGATGGTAGGCTACTGCCTCTTCCTGCCTCCCAATTGTCATTTTGCCTGCCTGCCTGCCTGCCTGCCTGCCTACAGGCAGGCAGTATCATATTCTGTTACTGTCATTATCCGTTTGTCCTTGGATAAATGTGAGATTGTATGTTTGTGTCCTTGTCTAAGACCCTCTGTACAGTGTTTGTACAGTGTTACCTTCTGTTTGTGTAGAGGAAAACGAGATTGCCTGTTTATAATTACAGGATTGAAGTTGAACTTGTGGTGTTCCTGTACCATTATTCTAATTGCAGGGTGGCCTTTTCACAGGTGCCTGGGGTTCGAGATGGTGCCACGTTATACGATGAGTGGATGGCCAATAATGTTGCACAGAATCGTACGTCACCAAAGTAAGTTAAGAGAAGGTGTAGGAAGAGGCGAAAGTGAATGAAAGTATAAGAGTGAGGAAATGAAAGAAATAGGTGAGAAAGGGAAAGATGGAAGCAGAGAAAGGTTGGAAAAAAGGGGGGTGATGAAAGAGTATAGAGAAGAGAAGAGGGCAAAGTGAAATGAGGGATGAAAAGTGGAGGAAAAAGGATGTCAGGAAAGAACAGATGATGACATCTAGACATCACAATATCAGCAATAGGCATAACAATGAAAATTTTCAACATTATTTTTCAAAGAACGAGATTATTAAACTACAACACATCAGTATAATGAAATAAATATCAACATAAGAAAGGAGGAACACTGCAGCAGGCCTACTGGCCCATGTTAGGCAGGTCCTTCTCAAGCCTAAACCCACTAACAAAAATCTAAGACAAATAAGTTTAGGTACAGGCATACATAAGTACAATTATCCAGGATAACCCAGAAATTATCCAGGATAACCCATAAAAGGTCAGACAAAATTACCTATTTCCATAGGGGTCCTTGTAATATCTTATTATACTATGGTATGAGTATATTTGTGGGAAAGCACTAAACCTGTGAGGTCATAGAGCCTGGAAGTACACCATCCGGGTAAAATGATCATGACTGGTTGACGGCTGCAAGACTTTTGGATCAGTAAATGTGAAGACTGACACTCTTGTGATATATTTGGGAATCTTGATTAAGGAAACTCTTCGAGAACCAATGGCTTCTGTTATTCTCTGTATTGGTCTGAAGAAGGTGAAGCTATTGGCTGTCGAAAAGTTTCCTCAATTTAAAGATTCCCTAACATTGCACAAGCATCTCATTCTTCAACTTGTCGGCTTTGAAGACCATTTTTATCACAGTAAGTGTGACTGAGTTGATGTGAAGGATGTTTAACTCTTTCTCTGTCTCACTCAGAATGGACACACTGGGAACATCAAGCGACCACGCCCCGTTTGCTTTCTACTGCGGCATCCCATGTTTGAATCTAATGTTTAAGAGTATCAGGGTAATCCTATCTCCTACTCTATTGTGGCTATACAATATACACTGTATATAGTGTTATCTGCATATGTGACTTATAACTTTATCATCTTATTCGCAAGAAAGCGCTAAACCTGAACGAAAAATACAACGCCAGGCATAGTTACGTAAAGCATTTTCTCTCTCTCTCCTCTTAATCTCTCGTCACCAGAATAAGTACGATATCACAGGTTATCCTTTCTACCACACTGGCTACGATACCTTTTACATGATGGATAAGCATGTTGACCCAGGATTCAGGATCCAGCAAGGATGTGGTAGGATAGCATCCCTCATGCTGAAGTACTTCGCAGACTCTCTCATTATTCCATACAGCCTGCAGCACCTGCCGGAGGCCATGAAGGATGCCCTTGACACCTTCAAGGAAAGTGGCAAGAGAGATAAGCTGATGAAGATATGTAAGAAGTATGGTAAGTGAGAGGTGGGCTTCTTCAGTCAGACAGAGGCTGCAGGTGTAGTAATGAAGTTATGGAATCAGTCCATCAACCTTGGAGAAAAATTATTTGAGGTGGTCAGTCCCACCAGCCTGGAAAAGAGTTCAGCTCATGGAGCAGAGCTCTTCTTGGATGTCTTTAGTGAGAAAACGTTTCGCCACCCAGTGGCTTCATCAGTCTAATACAACGAAGACTGGTGAAGATCAGAACTGATTACATCGACTCCAGGTTGAGGACTGATTACCTCAAACTCTTTCTGATATCCACCATCCTTCTCTGTCTAGGACTGATGAAGTCACTGTGTGGCGAAACGTTTCCTCAGTAAAGATACCCAAGTGTTACACATGTGTCTAATTTACACAACTCTGAATATTCTTAGCTCTGTCAACAAAACCACAGGTTAATAAGTAAGATACATGTGCAACAGTTAGGTATCTTTATTCCGAAACGTTTCGCCTACACAGCAGGCTTTTTTCAGTCGAGTACAGAAAAGGCTGCAAAAGCAGTCGAGATATGAAGACGATGTAATCAGTCCATCAGCCTTGAAGACGTAGTTCTGAGGTGGTCAGTCCCTCAACAGTCCCTACCGAGACACATAGATTCATAATTCTACCCGAAGGGGAAGTTAACACGTCAAAGACCATTAATTTTATTTACTCGCAACCCAAACACTTATAAAAATCATTATACAATACAAATTTTCTTAGGCCCATTGCTTTATTTTGTCATAATTTTATTTTTCTTTATTATACTCAATGTCATTTTCCAGTTCTCCTGGAGGAGTCTTTGGCAAACTTGACTGACACAATTACAGTCTTTGTAAGGAAGGTTAAGGAGAAGAAGACACAGAACTTGGAGTAAGTGTTTCAGCAAGATTAGTCTAAACTAGTCTAAATTAGTCTAAACTAGTCTAAATTAGTCTAAACTAGTCTAAACAATAGTAGTGGGAACAAGTGTTTTGTTTTAAGATTAGACAGGACTGTTGTGTGTAACTATCCTAGTCTATACAATAGTAGAGTAGTGGGAACAAGTGCTAACTATTTTTTCTATCTTACAGTATGGGTTTTATGACTGAGGTCGTGAAATCTGCCAACCTGAGCTAAGAGACTTCATTAGAATCTCAACTAATCAACTCCTCTTTCTTGTACACACAGTCCGGTCAGCATCCGAGCCATCAATGACCAGATGATGAAGCTGGAACAGGTTTTCATTCTACCAGCAGGTCTTCCAGGTCGACCAACTGTCAGGTAGATACAGCAAATGATTATTACGTGTTCATACAGTGGTTTATCAAAAGCATTGAGTGATATAGGTCAAAACACTCATCAAACCTCACAGCTTCCTTCCGTTTTCCAAGCAAGCGAAAGAGAATAGACAGAATTTGTGTTTACAGACACTCTTCATAGGTTCAACACGGTATATGAAAAGAAAACACACATTAAAAACAGTTTTTTAAAATGCCAATGAGTGCTTTTATGCAGTGTTCTTGTTAATAAAAAATCCATACTTATATACCACGCACAAATAAAAATCATTCCCAACACATTCATTAGTAAATGCAGGGGACACCATTGAGAAGGAAGCCTGAGCTTACTACCTTTGCAGCTCATAAGACTGCCATCCCCACGAGCCCCTTTAGGGCGGGGCAGATGGCAGACCAGAGGCCTAGCTTCTCCCTACGAGCCCGTGTGGGCGGGGACTGTGGCTAGGCCTGGGGACAGTTGGTCCCAAAGATGAGGGGGTACTTGTACCTCCTCCCATGGGAGGCTTACGTCTCGAGATACTCCCCAGATAGGGAGCCAAGGCCGGGTCACCACTACTTGGAAAAGACCCGGGCCGGGAGAATACCGGCGAATAAAAAAAAAACACCATTGAGAACACCGGCGAATCAACAAGAAGGGACACCATTCCCACCAGCCCTCCTAGGGCAAAGAAGGTACCAGAGCCAGAGCTTGCTGCCACTTGAAGCTCAGAAGACTGCCATTCCCACCAGCCCTCCTAGGGCAAAGAAGGTACCAGAGCCAGAGCTCGCTGCCACTTGAAGCTCAGAAGACTGTCATTCCCACCAGCCCTCCTGGGCTGGGGGAAATGGTAGGCCAGAGGCCTAGCTTCTCCCTACGAGCCCCCCGCGAGGGCTGGGAATGGGGCTAAGCCTGGGGACAGTTGGTCCCAGAAGATAAGGAGGCAGACATAGGTCTCAGACACTCGAAAGACAGGGAGCCAAGACGGGTCACCATCTGGAAAAGACCCGGACCGTGAGAGTACCGGCGAATCAAGAAGAAGAATGTAATCAGTTTAAAAAATGTAAATAACAACTAATGGCTATAATAATAACCATGATTTTTAAAGAGGCAGAGGGGTAAGCCAGCAGAAAGCCTCGACCAGATGACCAAAAGCTCTAGTTATGGGTCATCATATAACTAAGACCCATGTCAGAAATAAATCCGAGGATCCCACAGGTGCCCAATAATCTTGAAATCCTAACTAAGAGCCGAGACTGTGACCTCCTCATTATTTTTTTAAAAAATATCAAGTCGTAGCTGCTCTTCTTAATGTACCACCACCTCACTTTGTAACTCGTCAACTGGGTGACTAAAATAACCTGACGACTGCGTTCGGAAATACCATAGTCATACCATAGGTGAAATTGTACAGTACGAAATAATAATAATAATAATAAATACAACTAATACAGAGTATGGTAGTTGTGAAATATATATATATATATATATATATATATATATATATATATATATATATATATATATAAAGACTTGGTTTGCTTAGACAAAGCAAACAAGAGTCAATGATAATCATCAATAGTATTGTTTACATAAAAAGACAACAATGGGGGGGGGGGGGGCTGCGACATTTAACAAGAGATGAAAATACTGGGAAAAGCTTACTTTACATTAATAATAAATGAGAAACTTGTGCAACACTTGGGTATCTTTATTGTGGAAATCTCTGGCCACTCAGTGGCTTCTTCAGTCCAATGCAGAGAACTGTGGAAGATGAGGAGGAGGAGGAGGAGGTGTTGGAAGTAATCAGTCCCCCAGCCTGGGGTCGATGTGTTCATTTATCAACTTGCATCGACACCATGCCCAGCCCTTCTAGGGCAGGGTAGGTGCCTGAGCCCGAGCCTTTAGCTCATAAGACTGTCATTCCCATTAGCCCCCTTGAGGCGGGGATGACAGACCAGAGAGGCCTAACTTGTGGCTAGGCCTGGGGACAGTTGGTCCCAAAGATGAGGAGGTACTTGTGCCTCCTCCCATGGGAGACTTAGGTCTCAGACACTCCCTAAAGAGGGAGCCAAGGCCGGGCCACCACTTGGAAAAGGCCCGGGCCGGGAAAATACCGGCGAATATTTAATAATAATAATAATTATCAACTTGTCGGTTTAGAAGACCATTTATAGACGATATGCAGAAGAGCTGTGTACTGGATTTATACCATTAAGTACAGATTCATAAATGGCTCTTCTGTAAACCCAAGACTTGCACTACATACAGGCTGGGAATGGCACTAGAAGGAAAGCCTTTTATTCTGCGATGTTTCTTCCACAATGGTACTTGATGAGACACCTTTGGAAAAAAAAAGTATATCAAAAAATAAAAGTTTTCCGTTTCAAGTTCTTTAAAATGCCATTTTTACCATTGATTATTTCATTTTTTTCCACTCCAAAGGCACCATTTCCTCCACTCCACATAAACCATTTACTCCAAAGGCACCATTTCCTCCACTCCACATAAACCATTTACTCCAAAGGCACCATTTCCTCCACTCCACATAAACCATTTACTCCAGAGGCACCATTTCCTCCACTCCACATAAACCATTTACTCCAGAGGCACCATTTCCTCCACTCCACATAAACCATTTACTCCAGAGGCACCATTTCCTCCACTCCACATAAACCATTTACTCCAGAGGCACCATTTCCTCCACTCCAGATTTACTGAAAAATAAACTGTACCGCTGGAAGTTTAATATACATAATTATCATAAAAACATAAAAGGTAATAATTGAATGTTTTCAGACACGCAGTTTTCGCCCAGAGTCAATTCGACAACTACGCCCCGGCACGGTTCCCTGGCATCTCCGATCTTCTGTACAGAATAGAAGAGTTGGACGCTGCTGAGCGCCTTGAGAAAGAAGATGAGATCAGGAAGCACATCTCTGATCTTACTATTATGATGGAGAGAGCCGCCAGCTTCTTACAGGACTTCCACTTGATCTAAGAGGATACCAGCGTTATTGGATTCTTTTGGGTAAAAGTGCAACTAATGAGACGTTTTTATCGTGGCAACTTTTCGCTCTCCAGGAGCTCTGGCAATGCTCCTGGAGAGCTAAACGTTGCCACAATAAAAATGTCACAGTAGTTGCACTTGCGTACTTTTACCTAACATTTTGTCGCCAAATTCCACCAACATTGTTACAATGTGGATTCTGAAGGCCTTCCACAATGTAAAGAAAGGCATCGCTTAATACAAGTTCCTCTTGAGAGCAAGTTTTTGCCTCTTTCTCTGGCGAACAACTAGTGTGTGGTTCCTTCTCACTTGCATTGTGATAATGCTCCACGAGCCACTCAAATGTCTAGTTTCCATCTTCAGTTTTATGGGTAGTTTGGGAATTACATCAGCTACGATGTTGTAACACAAATGTTGTAACACACAACGCTTGGAAGTACTTGACTTGTACTCACTGGAGCGCAGGCGAGAGAGATATATCATAATAAGAGGCATTACCAATAGACCCCTGGTTGTCTTCAAGAGAGAGCTAGACAGATACCTAAAGTCGGTGCCAGATCAGCCGTGCTGTGGTTCGTACGTTGGACTGCGTGCGGCCACCAGTAACAGCCTGGTTGATCAGGCCCTGATTTACCGGGAGGCCTGGTCGTGGACCGGGCCACGGGGGCGTTGATCCCCGGAATACTCTCCAGGTAGATATAAGGCAACTGGTTTAAGATGGTCGAAGTCTGAGGAAACTAATTTCTGGTTAGATCAATGGTTCGGAGAACTGACAGGTTGATAAATTAGATACATATGTAACACCTGGGTACCTATTGTGGAAACTCTTCTCCACACAGTGACTTCATCAGTCCTATACATAGAAGAATGGTGAAGATCGGGAGACTGGGGTAATCAGTCCCTCAGCCTGGAATCGATGTAATTAGTCCATCAATCTTGATGTCAAGATTGGTGAACTAATTACACCGACTCCAGGCTGAGGGACTGATTACCTCAAACTCCTTCTGATCTTGAAGAATCTGAAGCAGAGATCTGTGCTTCAGAGTCTTCAAGACTACTGTACTCTCTCTCTCTCTCTCTCTCTCTCTCTCTCTCTCTCTCTCTATTATCGCATTGATGTTCGCATGACACTACAGTGTGACGGCCACATGTTGGCGCCTGTGCTTCCAGGAGAAGGGGGTGAGACCCTGATGTTGGGTTTGGGGAGGGAGGTGATTGTGGGAGGTTGGTACTACACCTCCCCATCACTAGCCTGCTGGGGAGATGTTGTTTGTGGTAGGGGAAGGGGTATGGGGAAAGGGCGTGGTCTAGGATTGCGTCAGTGTTGACAAGTGATCCAACATACACATAACCCTTTATTGGAGACGTCGTAAGCTCCTCTCTCCTATATGTAGGTTATTCATGTGTTATTCCAGTCAGGGTACTGTGCCATTTTGTTATTTATAGGTGATCCACTTGTTGTAGCATGGTGAATGGGGAGGAGAGAGAGCGAGTAGAGAACAGAGCGAGACGTCTCATCTCTCGCCTGGATCCATCCTGGATAGATCTATCATTTCAGCAGAGCCTTCAACACAGGAGGGATGTGGGTGGCATTATTGTTATGTACAAGGCCAATACTGTCCAAGTACCACACTTAGATCCACTTCGAGGACAGCGTGAAGCAAGCTTCTATACCACCAGTGGAGCCAACAAGACTAGAGAACACACTAGACCTTATTTTCACAAATAATGAGGACCTGGTAAGAAACATAACAATATCAAAAACAACTAATACTGATCACAATCTAATCGAAGTCCAGACGTACATGCACAGGAGTCCTGATCAGCAAAATGCATACAGCTATGAGGGTACCTTTACCAAATTCAGCTTCAGCAACAAGAACATCATCTGGGAAGAAGATATCTTAAATGACATGGACCCTTAACAGTGCCTTGAAAAGATCAACTTCCTGGTAGCTGAAGTATGTTCAAGGTATATTCCCCTAAGAAAAAAGAAGAGAATTGATCTGGAGAGAGAGAGGGAGAGTGATGCTCCCTCTATGAACCATCTGTCTACATTGCTGACAGACACACCAACATCTTGAGATAGGGAATTTTTCACTTACCTAACCTGTAGTTATGACCTACTTCCACATGTGGATTTATCCACTGTGATATCGCCTACGGCTGTTTCACCTCACCTGTCTACGGTACATAAGGCACTTTATAGTGCATACCTGGGTGTTAGTCGACTGGTGTGGGTGGCATCCTATGTTCTTATGTTCTTATCAGTGGACCCTGGTTAACAACAGTGGCCAGTGGACCCCTGACCAGGTCAACAGGGATGAGTTTCCTGTAGTCCCTGATAATTAAGGCCCCTCCCCCCCAAGTTGACTGGAGAATCAGGAGAGATAGTGGAGGGGCGATTGACTGAGGTCAGGGATCCTAATCCAACCTCCAGAAATGGATGGGTACCTTTCTGGAGGTCACCCTCCAACCCCTCCACCCCCACACACACATATATATATTTGCCCATATACTCGTGGTGGCAGTGATCTCATCCTCTCGAGACACTGGTTACACAGTATTTTACCAGCTTTTCACTAAGTTCATGGTTCATTTGGTCCCAGTTACTGTGTTCCTAAAATTGACTTTCTTCATTCATTCATTAGGGATTTGCCGGTACTTCCGGCTCGGGTCTTCTCGTGAGTGAGTGCTGGGTTGTTGACATCCCGTGAGTACGCAGGGTCCGGTGAAATCATCATGGGGTGGGTTGGAACTGGGTTCCGAGTACTGGCAAAGTCGAGGTTTTTATAAAGCAGGGCGTCACATTAGTGCCAGGCGGAGGAGCTGGGTGTCAGGGAGGTGCTGGGTGCCAGGGAGGTGCTGGGTGCCAGGGAGGTGCTGGGTGACAGGGAGGTGCTGGGTGCCAGGGAGGTGCTGGGTGACAGGGAGGTGCTGGGTGACAGGGAGGTGCTGGGTGTCAGGGAGGTGCTGGGTGCCAGGGAGGTGCTGGGTGCCAGGGAGGTGCTGGGTGTTAAGTAGGTGCTGGGTGCCAGGGAAGTGCTGGGTGCCAGGGAGGTGCTGGGTGCCACGGAGGTGCCAAGCGAGGAAGGGGAATAATACATGAACAAAAGAGACGATGTAGGCGAACACACCGCAAACACCAACAGCCTGGCTGACCAAGTACTCAGTATAGGAAGCCTGGCTTCAGGCCGGGCTGCGAGGATAAATGAACTTGTAAAAGTCACAAATGAGCCACAGGGACGTTAGGAAATACTTTTTCAGTTTCTGATTAGTGAGTAGAGGGAAATTCGTGTTCTCCCTGTGTTAATGATTCCGTGGATTCGGTCCCGCGGTTTAGTTGATCCGATCAGTGAGGGGGAAAAGGTTAAGTGAAGATATGATCTGGCCCTCGGGCAAGGAGTTAGTAACGTCGGTTGATTGTAGTGAAGAAGCAGGAACTCAGGGGCAGTGGTTCGAACCCTGCAAACCCAGCTAGGCGAGTACAAGGACGCTGAACACTTCAATGGAAGCTGAAGACACAGATGAGTCATAAAGAAAGGGTAGCTGACAAAAATGAAATAACTTGGAGGGGGCAGTGGTGGAGGCAAACTCAGTACACAGCTTCAAATCAGTGATGCTGATCAAAGCGGTATAGGAGGCGGGGCCAGGAGCAGTATCTCAACCTCCGCAAATACAACTCGGTGAGTATAGGAATGGTAGGAAAGTTTTCAGTGTTTGGTTTAACGAAAACATACACAAGAACGTCAGTTTGACGACGTACTGCTGCGGTGTGAGCAAGGAAACCAGCTAGCCAAACTCGACTCCTGGAGGTGGAAGGTACAGTGTCTGTGCTCTGAAGGAGAGGGTGATGTTACAGTCCTGGAGGTGGAAGGTACAGTGCCTGTACTCTGAAGGAGAGGGTGATGTTACAGTCCTGGAAGTGGAAGGTACAGTGCCTGTACTCTGAAGGAGAGGGTGATGTTACAGTCCTGGAAGTGGAAGGTACAGTGCCTGTACTCTGAAGGAGAGGGTGATGTTACAATCCTGGAAGTGGAAGGTACAGTGCCTGTACTCTGAAATAGAGGGTGATGTTACAGTCCTGGAGGTGGAAGGTACAGTGCCTGTACTCTGAAGGAGAGGGTGATGTTACAATCCTGGAAGTGGAAGGTACAGTGCCTGTACTCTGAAGGAGAGGGTGATGTTACAGTCCTGGAGGTGGAAGGTACAGTGCCTGTACTCTGAAGGAGAGGGTGATGTTACAGTCCTGGAGGTGGAAGGTACAGTGCCTGTACTCTGAAGGAGAGGGTGATGTTACAGTCCTGGAAGTGGAAGGTACAGTGCCTGTACTCTGAATGAGAGGGTAATGTTACAGTCCTGGAGGTGGAAGGTACAGTGCCTGTACTCTGAAGGAGAGGGTGATGTTACAGTCCTGGAAGTGGAAGGTACAGTGCCTGTACTCTGAATGAGAGGGTAATGTTACAGTCCTGGAGGTGGAAGGTACAGTGCCTGTACTCTGAAGGAGAGGGTGATGTTACAGTCCTGGAAGTGGAAGGTACAGTGCCTGTACTCTGAAGGAGAGGGTGATGTTACAGTCCTGGAGGTGGAAGGTACAGTGCCTGTACTCTGAATGAGAGGGTAATGTTACAGTCCTGGAAGTGGAAGGTACAGTGCCTGTACTCTGAAATAGAGGGTGATGTTACAGTCCTGGAGGTGGAAGGTACAGTGCCTGTACTCTGAAGGAGAGGGTGATGTTACAGTCCTGGAGGTGGAAGGTACAGTGCCTGTACTCTGAAGGAGAGGGTGATGTTACAGTCCTGGAGGTGGAAGGTACAGTGCCTGTACTCTGAAGGAGAGGGTGATGTTACAGTCCTGGAAGTGGAAGGTACAGTGCCTGTACTCTGAATGAGAGGGTAATGTTACAGTCCTGGAGGTGGAAGGTACAGTGCCTGTACTCTGAAGGAGAGGGTGATGTTACAATCCTGGAAGTGGAAGGTACAGTGCCTGTACTCTGAAGGAGAGGGTGATGTTACAGTCCTGGAGGTGGAAGGTACAGTGCCTGTACTCTGAATGAGAGGGTAATGTTACAGTCCTGGAAGTGGAAGGTACAGTGCCTGTACTCTGAAGGAGAGGGTGATGTTACAGTCCTGGAGGTGGAAGGTACAGTGCCTGTACTCTGAAGGAGAGGGTGATGTTACAGTCCTGGAGGTGGAAGGTACAGTGCCTGTACTCTGAAGGAGAGGGTGATGTTACAGTCCTGGAGGTGGAAGGTACAGTGCCTGTACTCTGAAGGAGAGGGTGATGTTACAGTCCTGGAAGTGGAAGGTACAGTGCCTGTACTCTGAAGGAGAGGGTGATGTTACAGTCCTGGAGGTGGAAGGTACAGTGCCTGTACTCTGAAGGAGAGGGTAATGTTACAGTCCTGGAGGTGGAAGGTACAGTGCCTGTACTCTGAAGGAGAGGGTGATGTTACAGTCCTGGAAGTGGAAGGTACAGTGCCTGTACTCTGAAGGAGAGGGTGATGTTACAGTCCTGGAGGTGGAAGGTACAGTGCCTGTACTCTGAAGGAGAGGGTGATGTTACAGTCCTGGAGGTGGAAGGTACAGTGCCTGTACTCTGAAGGAGAGGGTGATGTTACAGTCCTGGAAGTGGAAGGTACAGTGCCTGTACTCTGAAGGAGAGGGTGATGTTACAGTCCTGGAGGTGGAAGGTACAGTGCCTGTACTCTGAAGGAGAGGGTAATGTTACAGTCCTGGAGGTGGAAGGTACAGTGCCTGTACTCTGAAGGAGAGGGTGATGTTACAGTCCTGGAAGTGGAAGGTACAGTGCCTGTACTCTGAAGGAGAGGGTGATGTTACAGTCCTGGAAGGTGGAAGGTACAGTGCCTGTACTCTGAAGGAGAGGGTGATGTTACAGTCCTGGAGGTGGAAGGTACAGTGCCTGTACTCTGAAGGAGAGGGTGATGTTACAGTCCTGGAGGTGGAAGGTACAGTGCCTGTACTCTGAAGGAGAGGGTGATGTTACAGTCCTGGAAGTGGAAGGTACAGTGCCTGTACTCTGAAGGAGAGGGTGATGTTACAGTCCTGGAAGTGGAAGGTACAGTGCCTGTACTCTGAAGGAGAGGGTGATGTTACAGTCCTGGAGGTGGAAGGTACAGTGCCTGTACTCTGAATGAGAGGGTAATGTTACAGTCCTGGAGGTGGAAGGTACAGTGCCTGTACTCTGAAGGAGAGGGTGATGTTACAATCCTGGAAGTGGAAGGTACAGTGCCTGTACTCTGAAATAGAGGGTGATGTTACAGTCCTGGAGGTGGAAGGTACAGTGCCTGTACTCTGAAGGAGAGGGTGATGTTACAGTCCTGGAAGTGGAAGGTACAGTGCCTGTACTCTGAAGGAGAGGGTGATGTTACAGTCCTGGAGGTGGAAGGTACAGTGCCTGTACTCTGAAGGAGAGGGTGATGTTACAGTCCTGGAGGTGGAAGGTACAGTGCCTGTACTCTGAAGGAGAGGGTGATGTTACAGTCCTGGAAGTGGAAGGTACAGTGCCTGTACTCTGAAGGAGAGGGTGATGTTACAGTCCTGGAGGTGGAAGGTACAGTGCCTGTACTCTGAAGGAGAGGGTAATGTTACAGTCCTGGAAGTGGAAGGTACAGTGCCTGTACTCTGAAGGAGAGGGTGATGTTACAGTCCTGGAGGTGGAAGGTACAGTGCCTGTACTCTGAAGGAGAGGGTGATGTTACAGTCCTGGAGGTGGAAGGTACAGTGCCTGTACTCTGAAGGAGAGGGTGATGTTACAGTCCTGGAAGTGGAAGGTACAGTGCCTGTACTCTGAAGGAGAGGGTGATGTTACAGTCCTGGAGGTGGAAGGTACAGTGCCTGTACTCTGAAGGAGAGGGTGATGTTACAGTCCTGGAGGTGGAAGGTACAGTGCCTGTACTCTGAAGGAGAGGGTGATGTTACAGTCCTGGAAGTGGAAGGTACAGTGCCTGTACTCTGAAGGAGAGGGTGATGTTACAGTCCTGGAAGTGGAAGGTACAGTGCCTGTACTCTGAAGGAGAGGGTGATGTTACAGTCCTGGAGGTGGAAGGTACAGTGCCTGTACTCTGAAGAAGAGGGTGATGTTACAGTCCTGGAAGTGGAAGGTACAGTGCCTGTACTCTGAAGGAGAGGGTGATGTTACAGTCCTGGAAGTGGAAGGTACAGTGCCTGTACTCTGAAGGAGAGGGTGATGTTACAGTCCTGGAAGTGGAAGGTACAGTGCCTGTACTCTGAAGGAGAGGGTGATGTTACAGTCCTGGAAGTGGAAGGTACAGTGCCTGTACTCTGAAGGAGAGGGTGATGTTACAGTCCTGGAAGTGGAAGGTACAGTGCCTGTACTCTGAAGGAGAGGGTGATGTTACAGTCCTGGAAGTGGAAGGTACAGTGCCTGTACTCTGAAGGAGAGGGTGATGTTACAGTCCTGGAAGTGGAAGGTACAGTGCCTGTACTCTGAAGGAGAGGGTGATGTTACAGTCCTGGAAGTGGAAGGTACAGTGCCTGTACTCTGAAGGAGAGGGTGATGTTACAGTCCTGGAGGTGGAAGGTACAGTGCCTGTACTCTGAAGGAGAGGGTGATGTTACAGTCCTGGAAGTGGAAGGTACAGTGCCTGTACTCTGAAGGAGAGGGTGATGTTACAGTCCTGGAAGTGGAAGGTACAGTGCCTGTACTCTGAAGGAGAGGGTGATGTTACAGTCCTGGAAGTGGAAGGTACAGTGCCTGTACTCTGAAGGAGAGGGTGATGTTACAGTCCTGGAAGTGGAAGGTACAGTGCCTGTACTCTGAAGGAGAGGGTGATGTTACAGTCCTGGAGGTCATCTAAACCATGATGTCAGAACGCCTCTGGCAACAGAGCTATTGAATGACTGATCTACTTGGAGATCCTTCCAGGGGGTCAACGCCCCCGTGGTCCGGTCCCAGATCAAGCACTGATCCCAGTGGATAAGTGCTTGATCATCCAGGCTATTACTGCTGGCCGCATACAGCCCAACGTACGAACCACAGCCCAGTTGATCTTGCACTGACTTTAGGTATCTGTCCAGCTCCCTCTTGAAGGCAGCCAGGGGTCTATTGGTACTCCTTATGTATGATCGGAGGCTGTTGAACAATCTTGGGCCCCTGACACTGTTTTCTATAAGGGCACTCATGGCGCCTCCGCTTTTCATTGGAGGTCAGTCGCACTGTCTGCTTAATCTTTTGCTTCATTAGGGAGTGATTTCTGTGTGCAAATTTGAGAATCGTCCCTTCATCATTTCTTTCCAGATGTAGATCATGATGTATCGATCTCGCCTGCGTTCCAGGGATTATTATAATAACTAAGCGCTAAACCCGTAAGGGTCATACAGTTCTGTGCATTCCAGGGAGCACAGGTCAAGGGACTTCAAACGTAGCCAGTAATTAAGGTGCTTGACTCAACTAATACGTGCAGTGAAGGTTCTCTGTACATTCCCCAGATCTGCAGTTTTGCCTCTGTACGAAGGGGCTGTTAGTGTACATTATTATTATTATTATTATTATTATTATTATTATTATTATTATTATTATTATTATTAAAAAGAAGCGCTACACCCACTAGGGTCCTACAGTCATTATCCTTCCTCTGTTATCCTCTCCACAAGAGTGTAATAAAGGGCTGTGAGGAGTGCTTAAGGAGAAATGATCAAAGTTTGTGTAATAAATCGGTTGCTGTCAAAATGTCAAAGAGGGAGACTTGTGTCAAAGGTGGGGCTGTCAGCATGGAGGGAAGATGGAGTTAGAACGGCTGCGACGTCGGAGGTAAATACTGCGTGCTTGTTGTACGGCAGTATTCCAGCCTAGAGAGAACAAGTGACTTGAATAAGATTACGAATGAGCTAATCAGTGTTTCTCTTTGATCACCTTACCTCGGTGGGAGACGGTGGTCAGTGTCTTGAAAAGGTACCAGTCAAGGTAACCTTTATTATACCGAGGTACCAGTGAAAGTCAGCTTTATTATACCGAGGTACCACTCAAGGGTGGAAGTTGATGGTCTTGTTGTATTAAGACGTTGTGAAAGTTGTGAGTGAACACTGTTGTAATATGGTGTTGTGAGTACTCACACAACACCCAGTAGCTCTGTCCTGGAGAGCCAAACATTGCCACAATAAACTGTCACATTAGTTGCACTCGTGCCCTTTTACCCAACACATTGACGGTAATTCTGACCAACATTAATGTACTAAATAGTTATAACATGCTGGGGATTTTGAGTTTTGTTTTTTTGAGTAAACTAGAATGATTTCTGTGATGTATTATGTATAAATATAATTTGTGAAAGTAATGTAGTTTAATGTTTTACTCCTTGGGTAATGTATTGAGGCTAAATTGTTTATAGATAGCATATTACCACCTGTGACTCACGACGCTGCCACTCCCACGAGCCCCCCAGGGCGGGGAAGGTGGCAGAGCAGAGACCTAACTTCCCCCTAAGCCCCGTATGGGCGGGTATTAGGGCTAGGTTGTGGAGGCAATGGTTCCCGAAGATGAGGAGGTACGATATAACTACATATTGAAAGAAATGTGAATGTCAACAGTAGCCCCAGTGGGGAGCCAAGGCCGGGCTACCAAATGGTATATTCCCAGGCAGCTACTAGATATTGTGAATTAAAAAAAAAAAGTTATGAAAATAGGGAGACCACGAGATATCTGTGAGTAATATACATAAATGTCATCATATTACGTTAAAGTACATCTGGAGGTTTAAAATTTCAGAAGACTTTGAGTTAATATGCTAGTGTTTAATTCTTAATATGTATTGATTCATCTCTTGGTTGAATATATGCCTTAAAAAATGTGAGAGCCACTATTAGGTGGTAAGACATGAAGGGGCTTCAAAATGTGAGACCCAAGAGCTGTAATAAGGCATATGAGCTGGTCACAGACCGGGCCCCAGGGGCATTGAACCCCGAGACCCTCTCCAGACATACTCCAGGTTTGTGAACTTAACATCCACCTCCTGTCATTTCAAATATACATGTACTTATTAAGTAATTAACTAATTAATGACTTCACTAATTACATCCTGTTCGAAGGACCAACGAGCAAATTAAATGTGGAAAATTGCATTTATCTGAATGTAACTTATTATGTACATAACAGTAAATGATAACAAAGATAATTATTATTTATCAGTTACATAGACAAGTAGGAATTTGGGACACCTAGGTAACAAAAATGCCCCCCTTTGATACCTACAACTGTCTTATCCACAAGTTGCTCTAGACTTATTAATTACAAATGAAAGACCCCTCAAGGAAGGTTCGTTGATGTTGGTGAGGGGCTCTTGATTTAGGAAATTGGATCTGTGCTCCAGTTCCCCGAATTAAGCCTGAATGCCTTCCACACCCCCCTCCCCAGGCGCTGTATAATCCTCCGGGTTTAGCGCTTCCCCTTGATTATAATAATAATAATACAAATGAAAGATGCATCAACAAGAATTCTGGTAAATATATAAGTTTGTAGACTGTATATTAAAATTAAAAAATGATTATAGATATACATTTATATAACAGAAGGAGAATATCTTAAAATCACTCACCAATTTGACTGGAGATCAAGGTGTATCATACTCAGAAAACCTCACAGTCTAAATTTATGAAAATACTGGCCAGAATTATAACACAAATCTAGATAGCTTATCTAAGGTTACTGGAGCTGTCTTGTCCAGTCGTCTGATATCTCAATTTATGCAGGAATGCACATCCAACAATTTCGTCTCCTATTTGAGAGGTGTCAACCCAATTTTACCTCTAGAGCACGAAAATTCTTCCCAATATTCACTAATGTTTGTGTCCAATTCAAACAACAATGGCGAGTCTCTTCTGTGCAGGTGCAGTTTCCCATTTTTTATAATAATTTTTATTAAATACAGTATGGCCGTCTATTTATAACTACTGTATTTCTGGAAAATATATACAGTATTTTTCACACCAGGTATACTCCAGGTATTCTCCAGGTATACTCCAGGTATACTCCAGGTATTCTCCAGGTATACTCCAGGTATACTACAGGTATTCTCCAGGTATACTCCAGGTATACTCCAGGTATTCTCCAGGCATTCTCCAAGCATACTCCAGGTATACTCCAGGCATACTCCAGGTATTCTCCAGGCATTCTCCAGGCATACTCCAGGTATACTTCAGGAGTTGGAGCATGACTGGGAGGCGTGTAGAATGTACTGAAATATATGAGAATTAGTCACAAGAATACGTGCGGCCAGCAGTATTAGGCTGGTTGATCAGGCCATGATCAACCAGGCCATCTACCTCACTATATACACAGTCTATTTCTATATAGCTGTTTGAATTAACTAAATAAATGCCATAAACCTGGGGGTGTTAGACGTGCCTAGCATGGGCCATTTAAAATGCCTTATTTTTGTGGGGTAATTAAACATGATCCAGGGAAAGGTATGGTACCTCCAATTCACTGGATCTAGAGCCTGGCACCGGTAGCTTTTTCGAAGGGTCGTGGAGAACGTGGGTAAGAAGGCTCTTGTTATTGTGACTGACCTTCAAGTCTATACTTACCTTCCTGTTACCTGTATCTACACACTTTCACCTCCACACACACACACACACACACACACACACGCACACGCACACGCACACGCACACGCACACGCACACGCACACGCACACACACACACACACACACACACACACCAACACCCACACACACACACCTTCACACCCACACACACACCCTCACACCCACACACACACCCTCACGTCCTAGGACCAGTGCTATTTTTGGTATATGTGAACGACATGACGGAAAGGTTAGACTCAGAAGTGTCCCTGTTTGCAGATGATGTGAAGTTAATGAGGAGAATTAAATCTGATGAGGACCAGGCAGGACTTCAAAGAGACCTGGACAGACTGGACACCTGGTCCAGCAAATGGCTTCTCGAATTTAATCCTGCCAAATGCAAAGTCATGAAGATAGGGGAAGGGCACAGAAGACCACAGACAGAGTATAGTCTAGGTGGCCAAAGACTGCAAACCTCACTCAAGGAGAAAGATCTTGGGGTGAGTATAACACCGAGCATGTCTCCGGAAGCACACATCAATCAGATAACTGCTGCAGCATATGGGCGCCTGGCAAACCTGAGAACAGCATTCCGATACCTTAGTAAGGAATCATTCAAGACACTGTACACCGTGTATGTCAGGCCCATACTGGAGTATGCAGCACCTGTTTGGAACCCGCACTTGATAAAGCACGTCAAGAAACTAGAGAAAGTACAAAGGTTTGCAACAAGGTTAGTTCCAGAGCTAAGGGGAATGTCCTATGAAGAAAGATTAAGGGAAATCGGCCTGACGACACTGGAGGACAGGAGGGTCAGGGGAGACATGATAACGACATATAAAATACTGCATGGAATAGACAAGGTGGACAAGGACAGGATGTTCCAGGGAGGGGACACAGAAACAAGAGGCCACAATTGGAAGTTGAAGACACAAATGAGTCAGAGAGATAGTAGGAAGTATTTCTTCAGTCATAGAGTTGTAAGGCAGTGGAATAGCCTAGAAAATGACGTAGTGGAGGCAGGAACCATACACAGTTTTAAGACGAGGTTTGATAAAGCTCATGGAGCGGGGAGAGAGAGGGCCTAGTAGCAACCGGTGAAGAGGCGGGGCCAGGAGCTAGGACTCGACCCCTGCAACCACAAATAGGTGAGTACAAATAGGTGAGTACACACACACACACACACACACACACACACACACACACACGAGAACAAAGTCAGCATGGTTTAATTCCACCAGAATGTGCCTCTGGCTGCACGTCTACTCCTGACCTCGACACCTTCAACCAACTTATAGTTTAGATGGCCAAAGACTGCAAACCTCACTCAAGGAAAAAGATCTGGGGGTGAGTATAACATAGAGCATATCTCCTGAGGCGCACATCAATCAGATAACTGCTGCAGCATACGGGCGCCTGGCAAACCTACGGATAGCGTTCCGATACCTCAGTAAGGATTCGTTTAAGACTGTACACCATCTACGTCAGGCCTATTCTGGAGTATGCAGCACCAGTTTGGAATCCACACCTAGTCAAGCACGTCAAGAAATTAGAGAAAGTGCAAATGTTTGCAACAAGACTAGTCCCAGAGCTACGGGGATTGTCCTATGAAGAAAGGTTGAGGGAAATCGGCCTGACGACACTGGAGGCCAGGAGGGTCAGGGGAGACATGATAACGACATATAAAATACTGCGCGGAATAGACGAGGTGGACAAAGACGGGATGTTCCAGAGATGGGACACAGACACAAGAGGTCACAATTGGAAGTTGAAGACTCAGATGAATCAAAGGGATGTTAGGAAGTATTTCTTCAGTCATAGAGTAGTCAGGCCGTGGAATGGCCTAGAAAGTGATGTGGTGGAGGCAGGAACCATACATAGTTTTAAGGCGAGGTATGATAGAGCTCATGGGGCAGGGAGAGAGAGGACCTAGTAGCAATCAGCGAAGAGGCTGGGCCAGGAGCTGTGAATCGACCCCTGCAACCACAAATAGGTGAGTACAACTAGGTGAGTACACACAGAGGTATGAAAAAGCTCACGGTTCAATGAGAGTGACCTAGTAGCGACCAGTGAAGAGGCGGGGCCAGGAGCTTGGACTCGACCCCTGTAACCTCAACTAGGTGAGTACAACTAGGTGAGTACACACACACACACGAGAACAAAGTCAGCATGGTTTAATTCCACCAGAATGTGCCTCTGGCTGCACGTCTACTCCTGACCTCGACACCTTCAACCAACTTACAGTAAAGGTGGAAGGAGTGTGGGCTTGATTCTCCGTTTCTTAATAGCTAGATAAACTCTACCAGGATATATTTACTGATGTCTTTTTGACGTGTTTAGGCTCAATCCTGGCTTGTCTATAACATACTTGTGAACAGTTTCGAGCACTCTACCCTCACGTTCAGGACTCAGGTCAGTGGTTTGTCAAAGGATGCCGCCTTTCCATACCTGTGTGAAAAATCGCACCTTTGTGATAATGACCCTTCGAGTCCAATGCCGCCCCGCGACGGCCCCCGCCCACCGCGCCGCCCCTGCAGTGCCTTCAGCTGCGCCTTCTGCTGCGGGGCGCAGCAGAAGGCGCAACACCTGTCATGACCGTGGGTAACACCTGTCATGACCGTGGGTAAAACCTGTCAAGACTGTGGGTAACACCTGTCATGATCGTGGGTAACACCTGTCAAGACGGTGGGTAACACATGTCAAAACCGTGGGTAACACCTGTCATGATCGTGGGTAACACCTGTCATGATCGTGGGTAACACCTGTCATCGCGGGTAACACCTGTCATGATCGTGGGTAACACCTGTCATGATCGTGGGTAACACCTGTCATGGCTGTGGGTAACACCTATCATGACCGTGGGTAACACCTGTCAAGACGGTGGGTAACACCTGTCATGACCGTGGGTAACACCTGTCAAGACGGTGGGTAACACCTGTCATGATCGTGGGTAACACCTTTCAAGACCGTGGGTAACACCTGTCAAGACGGTGGGTAACACAAGTCAAAACCGTGGATAACACCTGTCATAATCGTGGGTAACACCTGTCATGATCGTGGGTAACACCTGTCATGATCGTGGGTAACACCTGTCATGATCGTGGGTAACACCTGTCAAGACCGTGGGTAACACCTGTCATGATCGTGGGTAACACCTGTCATGATCGTGGGTAACACCTGTCATGATCGTGGGTAACACCTGTCATGATCGTGGGTAACACCTGTCATGATCGTGGGTAACACCTGTCATGATCGTAGGTAACACCTGTCATAATCGTGGGTAACACCTGTCATGATCGTGGGTAACACCTGTCATGATCGTAGGTAACACCTGTCATGATCGTGGGTAACACCTGTCATGATCGTAGGTAACACCTGTCATGATCGTGGGTAACACCTGTCATGATCGTGGGTAACACCTGATATGATCGTGGGTAACACCTGTCATGATCGTGGGTAACACCTGTCATCATCGTGGGTAACACCTGTCATGATCGTGGGTAACACCTGTCATGATCGTAGGTAACACCTGTCATGATCGTAGGTAACACCTGTCATGATCGTAGGTAACATGTCATGATCGTGGATAACACCTGTCATGATCGTAGGTAACACCTGTCATGATCATGGGTAACATCTGTCATGATCGTGGGTAACACCTGTCATGATCGTAGGTAACACCTGTCATGATCGTAGGTAACACCTGTCATGATCGTGGGTAACATCTGTCATGATCGTGGGTAACACCTGTCATGATCGTGGGTAACACCTGTCATGATCGTAGGTAACACCTGTCATGATCGTGGGTAACACCTGTCATGATCGTGGGTAACATCTGTCATGATCGTGGGTAACACCTGTCATGATCGTAGGTAACACCTGTCATGATCGTGGGTAACATCTGTCATGATCGTGGGTAACACCTGTCATGATCGTAGGTAACACCTGTCATGATCGTAGGTAACACCTGTCATGATCGTGGGTAACATCTGTCATGATCGTGGGTAACACCTGTCATGATCGTAGGTAACATGTCATGATCGTGGGTAACACCTGTCATGATCGTAGGTAACACCTGTCATGATCATGGGTAACATCTGTCATGATCGTGGGTAACACCTGTCATGATCGTAGGTAGCACCTGTCATGATCGTAGGTAACACCTGTCATGATCGTGGGTAACATCTGTCATGATCGTGGGTAACACCTGTCATGATCGTGGGTAACACTTGTCATGATCGTAGGTAACACCTGTCATGATCGTGGGTAACACCTGTCATGATCGTGGGTAACATCTGTCATGATCGTAGGTAACACCTGTCATGATCGTGGGTAACACCTGTCATGATCGTGGGTAACACCTGTCATGATCGTAGGTAACACCTGTCATGATCGTGGGTAACACCTGTCATGATCGTAGGTAACACCTGTCATGATCGTGGGTAACACCTGTCATGATCGTGGGTAACACCTGTCATGATCGTGGGTAACACCTGTCATGATCGTGGGTAACACCTGTCATGATCGTAGGTAACACCTGTCATGATCGTGGGTAATACCTGTCATGATCGTAGGTAACACCTGTCATGATCGTAGGTAACACCTGTCATGATCGTAGGTAACATGTCATGATCGTGGGTAACACCTGTCATGATCGTAGGTAACACCTGTCATGATCGTGGGTAACATCTGTCATGATCGTGGGTAACACTTGTCATGATCGTAGGTAACACCTGTCATGATCGTGGGTAACACCTGTCATGATCGTGGGTAACATCTGTCATGATCGTAGGTAACACCTGTCATGATCGTGGGTAACACCTGTCATGATCGTGGGTAACACCTGTCATGATCGTAGGTAACACCTGTCATGATCGTGGGTAACACCTGTCATGATCGTAGGTAACACCTGTCATGATCGTGGGTAACACCTGTCATGATCGTGGGTAACACCTGTCATGATCGTGGGTAACACCTGTCATGATCGTGGGTAACACCTGTCATGATCGTAGGTAACACCTGTCATGATCGTAGGTAACACCTGTCATGATCGTAGGTAACATGTCATGATCGTGGATAACACCTGTCATGATCGTAGGTAACACCTGTCATGATCATGGGCAACACCTGTCATGATCGTGGGTAACATCTGTCATGATCGTGGGTAACACCTGTCATGATCGTAGGTAACACCTGTCATGATCGTGGGTAACACCTGTCATGATCGTAGGTAACACCTGTCATGATCGTAGGTAACACCTGTCATGATCGTAGGTAACATGTCATGATCGTGGGTAACACCTGTCATGATCGTAGGTAACACCTGTCATGATCATGGGTAACATCTGTCATGATCGTGGGTAACACCTGTCATGATCGTAGGTAGCACCTGTCATGATCGTAGGTAACACCTGTCATGATCGTGGGTAACATCTGTCATGATCGTGGGTAACACCTGTCATGATCGTGGGTAACACTTGTCATGATCGTAGGTAACACCTGTCATGATCGTGGGTAACACCTGTCATGATCGTGGGTAACATCTGTCATGATCGTGGGTGACACCTGTCATGATCGTAGGTAACACCTGTCATGATCGTGGGTAACATCTGTCATGATCGTAGGTAAAACCTGTCATGATCGTAGGTAACACCTGTCATGATCGTGGGTAACATCTGTCATGATCGTGGGTAACACCTGTCATGATCGTGGGTAACACCTGTCATGATCGTAGGTAACACCTGTCATGATCGTGGGTAACACCTGTCATGATCGTGGGTAACATCTATCATGATCGTGGGTAACATCTGTCATGATCGTAGGTAACACCTGTCATGATCGTAGGTAACACCTGTCATGATCGTGGGTAACACCTGTCATGATCGTGGGTAACACCTGTCATGATCGTGGGTAACATCTATCATGATCGTGGGTAACATCTGTCATGATCGTAGGTAACACCTGTCATGATCGTAGGTAACACCTGTCATGATCGTGGGTAACACCTGTCATGATCGTGGGTAACATCTGTCATGATCGTGGGTAACATCTGTCATGATCGTAGGTAACACCTGTCATGATCGTAGGTAACACCTGTCATGATCGTGGGTAACATCTGTCATGATCGTGGGTAACACCTGTCATGATCGTGGGTAACACCTGTCATGATCCTAGGTAACACCTGTCATGATCGTAGGTAACACCTCTCATGATCGTGGGTAACATCTGTCATGATCGTGGGTAACACCTGTCATGATCGTAGGTAACACCTGTCATGATCGTAGGTAACACCTGTCATGATCGTGGGTAACATCTGTCATGATCGTGGGTAACACCTGTCATGATCGTGGGTAACATCTGTCATGATCGTGGGTAACACCTGTCATGATCGTGGGTAACACCTGTCATGATCGTAGGTAACACCTGTCATGATCGTAGGTAACACCTGTCATGATCGTGGGTAACATCTGTCAATATTCGTAGGTAACACCTGTCATGATCGTGGGTAACACCTGTCATGATCGTGGGTAACATCTGTCATGATCGTGGGTAACACCTGTCATGATCGTAGGTAAAACCTGTCATGATCGTAGGTAACACCTGTCGTGATCGTGGGTAACATCTGTCATGATCGTGGGTAACACCTGTCATGATCGTGGGTAACACCTGTCATGATCGTAGGTAACACCTGTCATGATCGTGGATAACACCTGTCATGATCGTGGGTAACATCTATCATGATCGTGGGTAACATCTGTCATGATCGTAGGTAACACCTGTCATGATCGTAGGTAACACCTGTCATGATCGTGAGTAACACCTGTCATGATCGTGGGTAACACCTGTCATGATCGTGGGTAACACCTGTCATGATCGTGGGTAACATCTGTCATGATCGTGGGTAACATCTGTCATGATCGTAGGTAACACCTGTCATGATCGTAGGTAACACCTGTCATGATCGTGGGTAACATCTGTCATGATCGTGGGTAACACCTGTCATGATCGTAGGTAACACCTGTCATGATCGTAGGTAACACCTGTCATGATCGTGGGTAACATCTGTCATGATCGTGGGTAACACCTGTCATGATCGTGGGTAACACCTGTCATGATCGTAGGTAACACCTGTCATGATCGTAGGTAACACCTGTCATGATCGTGGGTAACATCTGTCATGATCGTGGGTAACACCTGTCATGATCGTGGGTAACATCTGTCATGATCGTGGGTAACATCTGTCATGATCGTGGGTAACACCTGTCATGATCGTAGGTAACACCTGTCATGATCGTAGGTAACACCTGTCATGATCGTGGGTAACATCTGTCATGATCGTGGGTAACACCTGTCATGATCTTGGGTAACACCTGTCATGATCGTAGGTAACACCTGTCATGATCGTAGGTAACACCTGTCATGATCGTGGGTAACACCTAACGACGCTTCCTACAGAACACCTGTATTTTGTTGCTGATAGTTGCCATAGCAATGGTTTGCTGATAGTTGCCATAGCAATGGTTTGGTTTACGCTAGAGTATATCTCATGGTTCATGTCTCATGACACCATTATGTGTCATACCGTCATGAGTGTGTCATGACGCCGTCATGAGTGTGTCATGACGCCGTTATGCGTCATGATATCGCTATAAGTGTGTACTGACACTGGTCATGAGAGAGTACACTCTCATGACCAGTGTCAGTACACTCTCATGACCAGTGTGAGTACACTCTCATGACCAATGTCAGTACACTCTCATGACCAGTGTGAGTACACTCTCATGACCAGTGTGAGTACACTCTCATGACCAGTGTGAGTACACTCTCATGACCAGTGTGAGTACACTCTCATGACCAGTGTGAGTACACTCTCATGACCAGTGTGAGCACACTCTCATGACCAGTGTGAGTACACTCTCATGACCAGTGTGAGTACACTCTCATGACCAGTGTGAGTACACTCTCATGACCAGTGTGAGTACACTCTCATGACCAGTGTGAGTACACTCTCATGACCAGTGTGAGTACACTCTCATGACCAGTGTGAGTACACTCTCATGACCAGTGTGAGTACACTCTCATGACCAGTGTGAGTACACTCTCATGACCAGTGTGAGCACACTCTCATGACCAGTGTGAGTACACTCTCATGACCAGTGTGAGTACACTCTCATGACCAGTGTGAGTACACTCTCATGACCAGTGTGAGTACACTCTCATGACCAGTGTGAGTACACTCTCATGACCAGTGTGAGTACACTCTCATGACCAGTGTGAGTACACTCTCATGACCAGTGTGAGTACACTCTCATGACCAGTGTGAGTACACTCTCATGACCAGTGTGAGTACACTCTCATGACCAGTGTGAGTACACTCTCATGACCAGTGTGAGTACACTCTCATGACCAGTGTGAGTACACTCTCATGACCAGTGTGAGTACACTCTCATGACCAGTGTGAGTACACTCTCATGACCAGTGTGAGTACACTCTCATGACCAGTGTGAGTACACTCTCATGACCAGTGTGAGTACACTCTCATGACCAGTGTGAGCACACTCTCATGACCAGTGTGAGTACACTCTCATGACCAGTGTGAGTACACTCTCATGACCAGTGTGAGTACACTCTCATGACCAGTGTGAGTACACTCTCATGACCAGTGTGAGTACACTCTCATGACCAGTGTGAGTACACTCTCATGACCAGTGTGAGTACACTCTCATGACCAGTGTGAGTACACTCTCATGACCAGTGTGAGTACACTCTCATGACCAGTGTGAGTACACTCTCATGACCAGTGTGAGTACACTCTCATGACCAGTGTGAGTACACTCTCATGACCAGTGTGAGTACACTCTCATGACCAGTGTGAGTACACTCTCATGACCAGTGTGAGTACACTCTCATGACCAGTGTGAGTACACTCTCATGACCAGTGTGAGTACACTTTCATGACCAGTGTGAGTACACTCTCATGACCAGTGTGAGTACACTCTCATGACCAGTGTGAGTACACTCTCATGACCAGTGTGAGTACACTCTCATGACCAGTGTGAGTACACTCTCATGACCAGTGTGAGTACACTCTCATGACCAGTGTGAGTACACTCTCATGACCAGTGTGAGTACACTTGCCTGGTCAGCCAGGCTGTTGCTGCTGGTGGCCCGCTGGCCCACGTATCCATCACAACCTAGCTGTCTGGTACCCTGGTTAAACCGTAAACAATAACTAGTCTAACAGCGGGTTAATAAAAGACACCACGAAGGCTGAAACTAGTAGTATGAGGGAGTACAACGTGGCAGCACACGACACCAGGCCCCGCAGTGTAAGTAAATTTATTCAGGTATACACAATACAGTTACATAGAATTATCATACATAGCAGCATCTGTGTAGAGAACCTGGGATAACCCAAAAAAGTCAGACAGAGTGACTTATTTCCATTGTGGTCCTTTTACCTTATTATTATAATATAAAGGTTATAATATTTTCTTATTATTCTATAATGAAGATAACATCTTATTATCTTACTAAAAATACTATCTACTACACGAGGGTCATTAAGACTATCTACAATACGAGGGTCATTAAGACTATCTACTACCCGAGGGTCATTATGACTATCTACAATACGAGGGTCATTGCTAGGGATAAGGTAAAATTTACACGTATTTTAGCTAAAAAATAGAAAATCATTCCCCTCCCTTTCTGTTGCTTCATTCATCAGACACTTTTTGGTAGTCTTCTTGAACTGGTTCAAGCTATGACTGGCCTTGGCATTTGTGGGTAGTCTGTTCCATTTCTTTATTGCTGTACAATAAAAGGTGTTTGAAGCCTGGCCAATGACTGTGGGTACTACAAAGTTGTGTTCTCTCCCCCTAGTACTATGATTGCTTTGGTTCCCAACCTTGACAAAATTGACAGCAGGATATTCTGGACACTGTTCGTGAGCAATTTTATAAACATGATTTAGCTTCAGTTGTTTTACTCTGTCTTCAACATTCAGCATATCCAACTGCTGTAATTCATCCTGGCCTACATGTATGTTTAAGATAAGATAAGATAAGATAAGATTTCGTTCGGATTTTTAACCCCGGAGGGTTAGCCACCCAGGATAACCCAAGAAAGTCAGTGCGTCATCGAGGACTGTCTAACTTATTTCCATTAGGGTCCTTAATCTTGTCCCCCAGGATGCGACCCACACCAGTCGACTAACACGCAGGTACCT
This sequence comes from Cherax quadricarinatus, assembly GCF_038502225.1. NCBI lineage: Eukaryota > Metazoa > Arthropoda > Malacostraca > Decapoda > Parastacidae > Cherax > Cherax quadricarinatus. The sequence continues at coordinate 1,430,397 of NC_091296.1, read as the reverse complement.
ATTGTTGCTAGGTGAACAGGACAACAGGTGTAAGGAAACGTGTCGAAATGTTTCCACCCTCCGGGAATCGAACCCGGGCCCTCCGTGTGTGAAGCGGGAGCTTTAGCCACCAGGCCAGCCCCCCCCCCACCATACACACACACACACACACACACACACACACACACACACACACAGCGATCAGTGAAGAGGCGGGGCCAGGAGCTCGGACTCGACCCCCGCAACCTCAACTAGGTGAGTACAACTAGGTGAGTACACACACACACACTACACACACACACTACACACACACACTACACACACACACACACACACACACACACACTACACACACACACACTACACACACACACACACACACTACACACACACACTACACACACACACTACACACACACACACACACACACACACACACACACACAAACTAACACACAAGAGGCCACAATTGGAAGTTGAAGACACAAATGAGTCAGAGAGATAGTAGGAAGTATTTCTTCAGTCATAGAGTTGTAAGGCAGTGGAATAGCCTAGAAAATGACGTAGTGGAGGCAGGAACCATACACAGTTTTAAGACGAGGTTTGATAAAGCTCATGGAGCGGGGAGAGAGAGGGTCTAGTAGCAACCGGTGAAGAGGCGGGGCCAGGAGCTAGGACTCGACCCCTGCAACCACAAATAGGTGAGTACAAATAGGTGAGTACACACACACACACACACACACACACACACACACACACACACACACACACACAACACACACTACACACACACACACACACACACACACACACACACACACACACACACACTACACACACTACACACACTATACACACACACACACACACACACACACACACACACACACACACACACACACACACACACACACACACACACTACACAAACACACACACTACACACACACACTACACACACACACACACACACACACACACACACTACACACACTACACACACACACACACACACACACACACACACACACACACACACACACACACACACACACACACACACACACACACCAGTGCTATTTTTGGTATATGTGAACGACATGACGGAAGGGTTAGACTCAGAAGTGTCCCTGTTTGCAGATGATGTGAAGTTAATGAGGAGAATTAAATCTGATGAGGACCAGGCAGGACTTCAAAGAGACCTGGACAGACTGGACACCTGGTCCAGCAAATGGCTTCTCGAATTTAATCCTGCCAAATGCAAAGTCATGAAGATGGGGGAGGGGCACAGAAGACCACAGACAGAGTATAGGCTAGGTGGCCAAAGACTGCAAACCTCACTCAAGGAGAAAGATCTTGGGGTGAGTATAACACCGAGCATGTCTCCGGAAGCACACATCAATCAGATAACTGCTGCAGCATATGGGCGCCTGGCAAACCTGAGAACAGCATTCCGATACCTTAGTAAGGAATCATTCAAGACACTGTACACCGTGTATGTCAGGCCCATACTGGAGTATGCAGCACCTGTTTGGAACCCGCACTTGATAAAGCACGTCAGGAAACTAGAGAAAGTACAAAGGTTTGCGACAAGGTTAGTTCCAGAGCTAAGGGGAATGTCCTATGAAGAAAGATTAAGGGAAATCGGCCTGACCTCACTGGAGGACAGGAGGGTCAGGGGAGACATGATAACGACATATAAAATACTGCGTGGAATAGACAAGGTGGACAAAGACAGGATGTTCCAGGGAGGGGACACAGAAACAAGAGGCCACAATTGGAAGTTGAAGACACAAATGAGTCAGAGAGATAGTAGGAAGTATTTCTTCAGTCATAGAGTTGTAAGGCAGTGGAATAGCCTAGAAAATGACGTAGTGGAGGCAGGAACCATACACAGTTTTAAGACGAGGTTTGATAAAGCTCATGGAGTGGGGAGAGAGAGAGGGCCTAGTAGCAACCGGTGAAGAGGCGGGGCCAGGAGCTAGGACTCGACCCGTGCAACCACAAATAGGTGAGTACAAATAGGTGAGTACACACACACACACACACTACACACACTACACACACACACACACACACACACACACTACACACACACACACACACACACACACACACACACACACACACACACACACACACACACACACACACACACACACACACACACACACACACTACACACTACACATACACACACACACACTACACACACACACACACACACACACACACACACACTACACACACTACACACACACTACACACACACACACACACACACACTAGGCTACGCTAAACCATCACTTACAACCACTTATGAATCAGTTTATTCATGTATACACAAATACAGTTACATAGATTACACTAGTCAACAATTCTTGAAAAGTTATATGCTTCTTAAATGATATTAGTTAATTCTTAAGCATTTTCTTGTCCTGAATCCAAATACCACCCTGAAAAATGCTTATTGGTTATAGGTTTAAAGATACGAGACATGTAATATTAGATTATTTTATTATAACGTACAATATGTGTCAGTATGTTTTAAACTCTAATCCGTACCTACTCTGCGTTTTTTGCTTGACACTTATAGTGTGCTGAAGAATCATCTCTTGCCAATGTCCAGCAGTAGTCTGCAAGCATTCTTGTGCCCCATTTGTCCTGGTACCATTTTTCCATGGTTGAAATATCTTGGTGAAGCCTTTCGCCATGTTCGTCACTAACTGCCTCACAGTTCGCTGGATAAAAGTCTAAATGTGAGTCCAAAAAGTGGATTTTAATTGACATGTTACATCCCATGTTCTTGTAAGCCTAGATAAGACTTTCCACTAATTCTTCATAGTCGCCTTCCTCTGTTTCCAAGAAACTCATTCGCCACTAACTTGTATGCTTCCCATACAGCTTTCTCCTCCCCATGAAGATCTGATTCAAAGTCACCATCTTTAAGAAGCTTAGGAATCTGAGGGCCATTGAAAATTTCCTCTCTTAGCGTCGCTCAGTGAGGGGAATTCTTATATTAAATACTTGAATCCCTGGCCGGATTTGTCCACATCTTTTTCAAAAATTTCCATGAACACCAGTTTTATGTGTAGTGGTGGTAGCAAAATTTTGTTTGGTTCAATGAGAGGTGGATGTTGAACATTTTTCATCCCAGGCTCCAATGATTAACGAGGTGGTCAGTTTCTCCTGATGTAGAGGGAACCTCTTGCACTGCTATCACATTCACATAGATTATTATTGTAATCATGGGGAAGCGCTAAACCCGTAGGATTATACAGCGCATGTGGGGGGGGATGGAAGGTATTCAGGCTGAATTCAGGGAACCGGAGCACAAATCCAATTCCCTGGATCAAGAACCATTCACCAGCGTAGAGGAACCTCCATTGAAGAGCCCATTCACATAGAAAGCAGCAGTACTTGGTGTATCCTCCCTGCAAGACCATCACAAGACCATCACAAGACCATCACAAGACCATCACAAGACCATCACAAGACCATCACAAGACCATCACAAGACCATCACAAGACCATCACAAGACCATCACAAGACCATCACAAGACCATCACAAGACCATCACAAGACCATCACAAGACCATCACAAGACCATCACAAGACCATCACAAGACCATCACAAGACCATCACAAGACCATCACAAGACCATCACAAGACCATCACAAGACCATCACAAGACCATCACAAAACTACTATGGGAGGAAATTGTTAAGGCCACAAGGCACGATAATGTAGTAATTCTAGGAGACTTTAACTTTAGTCATGTTGATTGGAATTTCTTGACTGGGAATTTAGAATCGTACGACTTCTTAGAAGTATTTCAGGATTGTTTTTTGAAGCAGTTTGTGACAGAACCTACAAGGGGAAATAACCTGCTTGACTTAGTTATGGCAAACAATGAATCCCTTGTTAATAATTTAGAAATTTCAGAGGAACTGGGTGCTAGCGACCACAAATCAATTACATTTAGCATTGAATGGAAGTACGATAGTAGCGATAACTCAGTAACAGTCCCAGATTTTCGCTTAGCAGATTACGATGGGCTTAGAGAACACTTATCATCTGTTGACTGGGGTAACGAAGAGAGCTATCAATATGACAGTTTTCTGAACACTATACATGCTGCTCAAAGAGCGTTTATCCCATATAAAGAAATTAGATCAAATAGAAATGACCCAAAATGGATGAATAATAGGCTCAAATATCTACTAGGGCATAAGAAAGGAATTTATAGGCGTATCAAAAGAGGTGAGGGTCATCTTATGAATCAGTATATTGACATTAAGAGGGACATTAAAAAGGGGATAAGAAAAGCTAAAAGGGACTATGAAATTAAAGTTGCTAGGGATTCTAAAACTAACCCAAAAAGTTTTTTCCAGGTCTATAGAACAAAAGTTAGAGATAAGATAGGTCCCCTTAAAAATAACTATGGGCACCTTACTGACAATGAGAATGAAATGTGCTTGATTTTAAATAATTATTTTCTCTCAGTTTTTACACAGGAAGACACTAACAATATTCCAGTAATTAATTTTTACAGTGGGCTAGAAGAAGATAAATTATGTAACATCACAGTCACTAGTGAGATGGTTGTGAGGCAGATAGACAGACTGAAGCAAAATAAGTCGCCGGGTCCTGATGAGGTTTTTTCAAGGGTTCTTAAGGAATGCAAAATGGAACTCTGTGAACCATTAACTAATATTTTTAATTTATCTCTTCAAACAGGTGTAGTGTCTGATATGTGGAAGATGGCTAATGTAACTCCTATTTTTAAAACAGGGGACAAGTCGTTACCGTCAAATTACCGCCCAATAAGCCTGACCTCAATTGTAGGCAAATTACTAGAGTCAATTATAGCTGAGATTATAAGAAGCCATCTCGATAAGCATAGCTTGATTAATGATACTCAGCATGGATTCACAAGAGGCCGGTCTTGTCTAACTAATTTATTAACTTTCTTCAGTAAAGCTTTTGAGGCTGTTGACCACAATAAAGAATTTGATATTATTTACTTAGATTTTAGTAAGGCTTTTGATAGAGTTCCGCACCATAGACTGTTAAAGAAAGTGGCAGCTCATGGCATTGGGGGAAAAGTGCTCTCGTGGATCGAGTCATGGCTCACTGACAGGAAGCAGAGAGTGTCCATAAATGGGGTTAAATCCGAGTGGGGATCTGTAACAAGTGGCGTTCCACAGGGATCAGTCTTGGGCCCATTGTTGTTTATAATATATATCAATGATCTTGATGAGGGAATTACTAGTGATATGAGCAAATTCGCCGATGACACAAAGATAGGTAGGATAATTGATTCAAACGTAGATGTTAGGGAACTTCAGGAGGATTTAAACAAACTCTATTCTTGGTCAGAAAAGTGGCAGATGCAGTTCAATGTAGATAAGTGCAAGGTTCTGAAGCTTGGGAGTGCCCATAACCCTAGTACTTATAAATTAAATGATGTAGAACTTAGCCATACAGATTGCGAAAAGGACTTGGGGGTTATGGTGAGCAGCAACCTTAAACCAAGACAGCAATGCTTAAGCGTACGTAATAAGGCAAATAGATTACTGGGATTTATATCAAGAAGTGTAAGCAACAGAAGTCCAGAGGTCATACTGCAGCTTTATACATCATTAGTAAGGCCTCACCTTGATTATGCAGCTCAGTTTTGGTCTCCGTATTACAAAATGGACATAAATTCGTTAGAAAACATTCAGCGTAGGATGACTAAATTAATACATAGCATCAGAAATCTTCCTTATGAAGAAAGATTGAAGACTCTTAAGTTACATTCACTTGTTAGACGAAGAATGAGGGGAGACCTGATCGAAGTGTATAAGTGGAAGATAGGTATTAATAAAGGGGATATTAATAAGGTCTTGAGGATGTCTCTCCAAGAGAGAACCCGCAGTAATGGATTTAAATTAGATAAGTTTAGATTTAGAAAGGACATAGGAAAGTATTGGTTTGGAAATAGGGTAGTTGATGAGTGGAACAGTCTACCTAGTTGGGTTATTGAGGCTAGGACTTTGGGTAGTTTCAAATCTAGGTTGGATAAGTACATGAGCGGGAAGGGTTGGATTTGAGTGGGACTTTCACATCAGAGCTTATTTCTTGGGTAGCATTGAAAATTGGGTTGGGTAAATGTTTTGTTAGTGGGATGAATTGTAAAGGACCTGCCTAGTATGGGCCAGCAGGCCTCCTGCAGTGTTCCTCCTTTCTTATGTTCTTATGTTAAACCATCACAAGACCATCACAAGACCAACACACACAGACAACCACCTTCTATGTAAGTTTACTCAGATATACACAAATACAGTTACATAGATCATCATACATAGCAACATATGTGTAGACAATCTGGGATAACACAAAAAACTCAAAGTGATTTATTTCCATTGGAGTCCTTTTAATGCCTTATTATACTATAAAGGACATAATATCTTATTATTATACTAGGAATAAGGTAAAATTAGTTATTATTTATTATTTATATATATATACGTGTGTTAGCTAAAAAAATAACAAAATCGTTCTTCTTCCTTTCTGTCGCTACATTCATTAGGTACCTTTTATTTATTTATTTATTTATTTATTTTATGTCTTTGCAAACAGTACATTGAGATTTTATATTTACAATAGTGGGTTGCAATACAAAGAGAACCACTATTATGCCTGGGCATTATGGGCCAACTTAACATTATTGACTTACAGTCTACTTAACACTAAGGAGTATATCATAGTTGTACAGTAGGATAGTAAAAATTTCATAGTTGTACATTAGAATATTAATTATAAATGAATCAAAATTTGTATAATATAAAGATATATTTATATTCTAAAATGCTTTTTGTGAAAACAATGATTCAATTATATTCCTGTCAACAATGGATAAAAGGTTCAATGTGATTGTTGAAGTTATGATGTGGGAGAACATAGGTGAGTAAGTGTGTACTGAGTATTTAGCATTTAGTCTAGGGTGATTAAGTGACTTTTGAGAAGTCTTAAATTGATTTTCAGACTGGGTTACTTTAATATCTTCTGGTAATGAATTCCATATTTTGGGGCCCTTTATGTGCATATAGTTTTTACACAGTTTGATATAGACACGAGGTATATCAAAAAGAGATCTGTGTCTTGTGTTGTGGTCATGTGTCCTGTTTAGGTTGGTGAGGAGAAGTTTGAGTGGAGGGTTTATATTTGCGTGTATTGTTCTGTGTATGTAGTAGGCACATGAATAAGTATGGATGTTCTTAATGGTGAGCAGATTCAGACTTTTGAAAATTGGTGGAGTATGCTGGCAGGAATGGGAATTTGTTATTATTCTTACTGCTGCCTTTTGTTTGGTTATTAGGGGCTTTAGGTGATTGGATGCTGTTGATCCCCATGCACAAATTCCATAAGTAAAATAAGGGTATATGAGTGAATGGTACAATGCCAGGAGAGCTGATTGTGGAATGTAGTACCTTATCTTTGATAGTATGACTACAGTCTTGGAGATTTTCTTGGTGATTTGTTGTATGTGTGTCCGGAACTTAAGGCTACTGTCAAGGTGGATACCTAGGAATTTTCCCTCTGTGAGTCTTGTGACTGATGATCCGTTCAGCGTTATATTAATTGGATCATTTGCTGCTTTGTTTCCAAACTGAATGAAATAGGTTTTATCAGTGTTCAGGGTAAGTTTGTTAGTTATCATCCAGGCAGATATTTTCTGTAATTCAGCATTGACTGTGTTTGCTAGTGTGGCATGCAAAGAGTACGTAACCTTTATTCGGCACATGGACACACCCTCATTTACAGGCTATCTCCCCCAACCAGCGAACCAGGTTGCTAAGAGTTGATGATGGGGCCCCATCGTTCAACTAGTGACCAGGTTCTAGCCAATAAGAAGGTGGGATTGACAATCGCAGAGGTTATGTGGATACCGCTCTCCTGTCTGCCCTTGTCATTCCCACTCTAGAGCTGGTTGAAGCACGGTCTGCTATCTTGTGGCTTCTATTTCTGCCTTGCTTACCGTGGAGTGCACTATATTTATCACTGTACATAGTGTACATATTGCTGTTATAATTGGTGAAGGATAATATAAGTCTAAACTTTTCTACTGTGTTTATTTGCTCCCATTACACCTGGGATAACAGGCCATTTGAAATCCTAGGTTGTAATATGGGTAGCCTGTCCGAGAGCTGGACTTAGAGAAACGGTTGAGCTTAGGGTGAAGCTTGTAGCAGGAACATTGTGTAGCTTGCTGTTTCGCTTCGCTTTACAAATTTTGCGTGTCAGTTGCTTATGATCAGCCTTGCTATTGTGTGATCGTTCAGCAGCTCGCTACTAGCTTGTTCAGTGTGCTCGCTTCGCTACGGTCAATCTTGTGTGCAGTCGGCTTTACTTGTATGCGTATTCTGCAATCGTACTGTGCATAGCTAAGCGTGTTCTGCAAATTAACGTGTTACGTTGGGGTATTCGTACTGTGCATAGCGAATAACTTATGCCACCTAGACGAGTCAGACGCCTGGTGTCGGCATATACTTTGCATAACCTACCTAAATTGTCCCTACAGCGTTGTTGGCAAATTGCTCGTTCCATTGGCATTCCCTATAAACGCACTCTTACAGCTGCGCAACTGCGTTCACTTATTGCTGACATACTTATTGAAGAAGAGATGGCACATCAGACTCCTCCCTCTACGGGAGCTAGGGCAAAAACTACTATGTTCTCGCAGGAGGAAGATGATACACCTACGGAGCAAAATGGTCAGTATAGTGCACATGGGTTGTCTCAGGGTGAATCAGCGTCGTTGGCACTTCAGCTGGCAAAAATCAATCTTGAGCAAACTAGGGAACAGAGAGCATTCGCAAGGGAAGAATTTGATAGGGAAAGAGAAAGGAGGCAGTTTTCGCATTCTGTAAACGATTTCAGTTTACAAAAAGCAGTACAGCTTGTTCCCCGCTTCAATGAGGCCGAACCAGAGCAATTTTTCGAAAGCTTCGAAAATCAGGCTCGAGCCTTGAGGTGGCCGGAACAGCACTGGGCAGCGTTGGTTCATACAGCATTATTGGGTAAGGCACAGGAATTTACGTCGGTATTAACTGACGCTGAATTCTCTGATTATCAAGTAGTGAAGACCACAGTGTTGGGAGCATATACATGTATCCCAGCTAAATATCGTAAGACCTTCAAATTGAACAGGCGGCAGCTTGGTCAATCCCTGGTGGACTTTGTGAGACAGCAAACCAAAGCTTTTACCAGCTGGTATAAAGCGAGTGGTGTCTCTAACTTTGAGGAGCTGGTGCAGCTTATTCTGATTGATAACCTGCTGGAGTCTGTGGGACCAGAGGTTCGTGTCTTTCTGCAGGATCGTGACTTAACCACTGCATTGGAGGCGGCCAGGTTGGCTGATACCTTCGAAACGAACCGCTCCTTGTCCGAGCGGTCCCTTCTCTCTTTTCAACAGTCTGGCGTGAGCAGAGATCGACAACATTGGAGAATGAAGTGCCAGCCGGAGGGAGAGCGTCTACGACATCCAACCAAGTCACCTGGTGAGCCACGCTTCTCAACATATGGTCCCCCTGCGGAGAGGCAAACTACTTATGGAGCATCTCGACAACAATATCCAGAGAGGCACCAGCCAGAACGACACCACTTGCAACGTCATCAGGGAGTAAAGGGCAAGCCTGTCGTCTGCTTCAGGTGTAATAAAGTAGGTCATATCAGTTCCAACTGCCCCCAAAAACCTCAACCCATCGGGAAAATCTCTAATATCCCTAGTAACATGTCCCCTAGAGAAGTAGAAAAAGGTATGGCCCCTTATTATTGCGAAAGTCTTATTTCCCTTCAGGAACACTCAGAACCAACTAAAGTAAATACCTTTAGAGATACTGGAGCATATTGCTCACTTGTCAGAGAAGGAATATTACCCCTTTCAGAGAATACTTCCTTGAATTCCTCAGTTTTATTGGAAGCTTACGGAGGAGCTATATATTCAGTTCCTTTGCATAAAATTTATGTACAGTGCAAATATTACACTGGGTACTTGACTGTAGGTATCTCAAAAGGATTTCCCATGAAAAATGCCATGTTATTACTGGGTAATAACATTACTACTGTTACTTCGTGTCCTGAACCTATAATGATTAATGCTTCTCCAGTGTTGGCCATAACTCGGGCAACATCCCAAGGGTTGTCTGGGGAGAATGTTGACCTATCCTTGGACGACTCCGATCTCGGAATAGCCACGTTGTTTTATGAGACACACCGGCCGGAGTCTCGTAAATCAAGTGAACAGACCCCGATCAAGCCTTCCTATTCCCAGGTTGCAGGATTGCCAGATGTCTCTGTTTCCATGCCCGAGGGACTGTCCTTCCGGGAGGAACAACGTAAGGACCCTTCGTTAAAATTCACTTTTGAGGCAGCCATGGGTAAATCCTCTTTGGGTCATCCAGTCAAGTATGAAGTTAAAAATGATTATTTGGTATGCACTGAGACTGGTAAGGAGACAGAGGGCCGGCAATTATACGACAGGTTAGTGGTTCCAACCAAGTATAGACCTCAGATATTAAATATAGCTCATAATACGTCATCAGGAGGTCACTTAGGAATTACAAAAACCTTGTATAGAATCACAAAAGAATTTTATTGGCCAACATTAAAGAAAGATGTGAAGAATCATATTAGGTGTTGCCGAGAATGTCAGCAAGTTGGAAAACCTGGACATTCTATTAAACCTGCACCTCTCCAACCCATACCTGCTGATGGAGAACCTTTTGCAGATTTAATTATAGATTGTGTAGGTCCACTACCTAAGTCAAAGTCTGGAAATCAGTATTTATTTACAATTATGGATAAAGTAACCAGATATCCTGAAGCGATTCCAATGCGTAGTATCAATACTAAAGCTATTCTCAAAGCTTTAACAAAATTCATTTCTTGTTTTGGCATTCCTAAAACTATACAAAGTGATCAAGGTACTAACTTCACTGCCAAAGCATTTAGGGAAGTATTAACTAGGTTAGGGATAATTCACAACTTATCCACTGCCTATCACCCTCAGTCCCAAGGCGCCTTGGAAAGATTCCACCAAACATTAAAAACAATGATGAGAAGTTTTTGCATGCACTTTCCGACAGATTGGGATGAATCTCTACCGTTGTTGCTATTCTCAGTACGAGAGACGGTGCAAGAGTCTACAGGGTATAGTCCGTTTGAGCTGATCTTTGGGCACAATGTACGAGGTCCTCTTCGGGTGCTCAAAGAAGGATGGATGGGAGAAGACGTAAGCTCAGCACTCTACAACCCGTCTTCAAGGTTGCAGGTGGCACGTGAGTTAGCCACGGCTAACCTAAAGATAGCTCAAAGTAAGATGAAACAGAGGTATGACAAAAGTGCACAATTCCGCTCCTTCCATCCAGGAGACAAGGTGTTGGTGCAGGAACCTATACCTGGCCACACCTTGAAAGCTAGATTTACGGGACCTATGCAGATAGTAAGTAGATTATCTGATTTAAATTATGTGGTAGCTCCCATTGATAAGACCTCAAAAACAAAAACTTACCACATAAATCAAATCAAGGCCTTTCATACACCAGATAAAGTCCCAGTAATGACTCTGTCCTCTACCTCTGAGGACGACTCTGACTCTTTGCACTCTATCTCTGAAATTAATACTAAACTTTCAAATTCTGTCCTCCTCAAGGATCCTAGCCCGTTAATGGATGGATTATCTGAAATACAAGCAACCAATTTAACTGAGCTTCTACAGTCATATCCTAATATTTTTTCGGATGTGCCGAAAAAATGTACGTTAGGTTACCATGATGTAGATGTGGGAAAATCTAAACCAATTAAACTCTCCCCCTACAGAGCTAATCCTGAAAAGCAAAGGTTACTTCAGCAGGAAGTAGACTTCTTGTTAGAACATGGTTTAGTGGAGGAGTCATCTAGTCCATGGGCTTCACCGTGCATCCTAGTAAAGAAGGCTGATGGAGGGTTTCGTATGTGCACAGACTACCGTAAAGTGAACGAGGTCACAATTACAGATGCTTACCCTCTTCCTCGTCTGGATGACGTAATTGACTTTGTGGGTAAGGCTACTTTTGTGTCCAAATTAGATCTCCTTAAAGGTTACTATCAGGTACCTTTGACAGATAAGGCGAAGGAAATCTCTGCCTTCGTAATTCCAGGAGGTCATTATCAGTATACAGTTACCCCCTTCGGAATGAAAAATTCCCCCTCTTCATTCCAGAAACTCATCCATCAGGCTATTAAAGGACTTGAAGGCACGGCAGCATACCTAGATGATATTGTTGTGGTGTCTGATACTTGGGATCAACACCTACTTAGACTTAAAGCTCTGTTTGAGACCTTTAAGAATTCCCAATTAACAGTTAATTTATCTAAATCTTCCTTTGGCCAGGCCACTATCACTTTTCTAGGCCATGAAGTAGGTAGTGGTAATGTTGCACCTAAACTTGCTAAAGTTCTTTCGATTAAAGATTATCCAGTTCCTCATGATAGGAAATCTCTTCAACGTTTCCTAGGCATGATAGGATTTTACAGAAGATTCTGTAAGAATTTCTCAGATATTGTAGCCCCTCTTACCTCTCTTACCAGTCATAAAGTTCCCTTTAATTGGACGTCAGATTGTAACACTGCTTTTAATAAAGCAAAAAGATTATTGTGCTCTGCACCCATTCTCCTGTCTCCAGACTTCTCCAAACCTTTTTCATTACAGGTTGATGCTTGTGAGTCTGGGGTTGGGGCGGTACTATTACAAATCGGGAACAAGGAGTTGCAGCCTGTAGCATACTTTTCAGCTAAGTTCCAGCCACATCAGAGAGCTTACTCTACCATTGAAAAAGAAGCCCTCGCGCTGGTAATGGCTTTGGAGCATTTCGATGTTTATGTGGGCCAGACATCGCAGGTGGTCACAGTCTACAGTGATCACAACCCGTTAGTCTATCTCCAAGCCATGAAGAATCACAACACAAGGCTTATGCGTTGGACGCTCAGGCTGCAGCCCTATAACTTCAAAATTCGTTACATTGCCGGCAAAGAAAATGTGTTGGCAGACTCTTTGTCAAGAGTCTAGTTTAATATTTTATTTAGGTTAGGATGTATTTGTGGTAACCCCCCTTTCAAGCTCTTTTTTTTATCCCCTGATGTGGGGGTTTTTTTTAGTGAGGGGATACGGGCTACCGTCCGCTTGTATCTTGGACCTATGTTGGCTTATCTGACTGCTGTCTCGCTCTGAGTTTAGGGTTTGGCTTTCAGGCACTAGGAAAGCTGAGCTCTATCTAAGAGTTGGATGGTGGAGAGGATAGGCGGTCCCATTATTTTGTGCCATGGCGGCACGGTTACCACTGGGAGGTGGCAGCCTAATCCTGAGCCTTCTCGGGGGTGGGGGTGTGGCATGCAAAGAGTACGTAACCTTTATTCGGCGCATGGACACACCCTCATTTACAGGCTATCTCCCCCAACCAGCGAACCAGGTTGCTAAGAGTTGATGATGGGGCCCCATCGTTCAACTAGTGACCAGGTTCTAGCCAATAAGAAGGTGGGATTGACAATCGCAGAGGTTATGTGGATACCGCTCTCCTGTCTGCCCTTGTCATTCCCACTCTAGAGCTGGTTGAAGCACGGTCTGCTATCTTGTGGCTTCTATTTCTGCCTTGCTTACCGTGGAGTGCACTATATTTATCACTGTACATAGTGTACATATTGCTGTTATAATTGGTGAAGGATAATATAAGTCTAAACTTTTCTACTGTGTTTATTTGCTCCCATTACACCTGGGATAACAGGCCATTTGAAATCCTAGGTTGTAATAGCTAGTATGACCGTGTTTGGGTGGGAAAAGACACATGTAGTGTCATCTGCAAATAATATGGGTTTGGGTAGCTGTGATGCATTCGGTAGATCATTGATGTAGATGAGAAAGAGGAGTGGTCCAAGGACGCTTCCTTGTGGGACTCCTACTGTGATTGGTTGGGTGGAAGAGTTTGCATCATTTGCATACACATATTGAGTTCTGTTACTAAGGTATGACTTTAGGTAGTTGAGGGAGTGGCCTCTGATACCAAAGTGCATTAATATGGAGTACAGCAGTTCATGGTCGACTGTATTGAAAGCTTTTCGTAAATCAGTGAAAATGCCCATCGGGACTTCTTTCTTTTCAAGTGCAGTATATATTAGTTCTAGCATGTGTATGATAGCGTCATTTGTGCTTTTATTATTCCTAAATCCAAACTGACAAGGGTTTAATATGTTGTGTGAAACGAGGTAGGAATAGATCCGTCTATGAATTAATTTTTCAAAGATTTGGAGAGCAGTGGTAAGTTAGATATTGGTCTATAGTTATTCAAGTCAGCTTGGTCACCTCCTTTATGGATTCGTAGTGACCCTCGCTATTTTGAGGATGGTTGGGAAGGTAGATGATACAATGGATTTGTTAAAGAGCGTTGCAATAATTGGTGACAATACTTGAGAAGCTTTTTTGTACATAAAAGCAGGCAAGTTGTTTATGTCTCCTGTCTTGTTTTTAAGGGTGTTTATGATGAGCGCAACTTCAATGGGGTTGGTTGGAGCTAGGAATAGCGTATTTGGGTAGGTACCTATGAGGTAGGCTGATGGACGGGTGTTTGTGCTTGGTATTTTGTTTGCTAGATTTTTTCCTATGGTGGAGCAGAAAACATTAAGTCTGTTTGCTGTTTCGGTTGGAGTGAGTAGGGGTTCATTTGATTTTGTTAGTTTGTTTGCTTTGTTTTTGGATAACTTTTTAGTTCTAAGAATTTCAGATAGAGCTTTCCAGGCTTTTTTTTTCATATCACCTTTGATGTAATGTAATCTATTCTCATAATACAACTTTTTTGACCTTTTTATCAGGCTAGTAAGTGCTGACGAGTAACTTTTCGACTGTTCTCTAGTTATTTGACCCATTCTATACTGTTTTTCATATTTGTGCTTTGTGTTAATGGATTTGAGGATGGTTGGTGTTAGCCAGAGATTATTCAGTCTCTTTGCTGTGATCTGTTTAGTTTTTCTGGGGCAATGTCTGTTGTAGAGGCTTTGGGCTTTTTTTAGAAAATTATTTATACATTCATTCATATCTGTATATGTTTCGAGCTCATTTTGCCAATCGATGTTATTCATAGCTGCTATATAGTTGTTAACTGCTGTCTAGTTATGCAGTCTGAAGGTTACTTTAGTAATGTCTTGTGGCAGTTTGCCCAGATTAGTTATGAGAAAGGTTGGGTAGTGGTCTGTAGTGTTGTCTGTGATAATGCCTGATTTTAAAGGGATATGGTGTTTGTCCAGATGTGGTCTATTAAGGAGATGCTTGTCTCGGAGATTCTTGTAGGTTTAGATATTGCTGGTAGCAACAGGCAGTTACTCGTTGTGTTTGTGAATTCGGTTACTTGTGGGTCCTGGTAGTGTAGTATGTTTATGTTGAAATCTCCTCTTAGTAGTAGGTGGTCTTTATTCATGTGTGCATCAGTAATCAAGTTTCCTAGTTTTTCACTAAAGTGGTAAATGTTTGACTGTGGTACTCTGTAGATGTTTATAACTGTGAGGGGTTTTTGCAGGTCTTTTGATTTTAATTTGGCTCTGATATATTCTCCATGTTCATCCCTTGTGCAAGATTTATTGATACATTCGAGTTGATTTGAATAGTATATAGCTGTTCCTCCCCCTTGCTGGTCTGTTCTACAGTTGTGTATGGCCATGTAGCCAGGAATGGTATAGACATCTGTAATATCAGGCTTAAGCCAGGTTTCTGTGAGTGTGATGATTGATATATTGGAATGAAGGGAACTGAGTAATGCTGTGAGGTCATCATAATGTTTGCTCAAGGATCTGACATTGTAGTTAAAGATGGTTATGTTATTGTTTGTACTGAGTAATGTCTTTGTTTGGTCTGCTGTGTAGTAATTACAGTTACTGGTTGATTTATGTAATTCATTTAGTAAAAAGTTTACATCAGGATCTATGTCTGTAATCATAGGATGAGAGTAATCTTACAAACTAGATTTTCTGAGTAAAATGATATAAGAGTTATATTGAGTCTACAACTAGACTTATGACTAAGACTCCGTGATTAATCTAAAACTTGTAAAAATTTGAAAGAAAAAGGGATTATTACAGAATAGATAATTCAGTTATACACTGAAGCATCTAATAGCACCTTAATTATTTTAACAAGTAAGTTTATGAACTACAGTAGATATTTACAGCTAAAATAAAGGAGCTAATGGATATAATAATAAAAGAATGTATTAAAAACAAAATCAGTAGCACCTGAGATAGTCAATAGAACATGGATATTTTAATGGTAAAATAGTGAACTTATTACACTTTAGCACCTGAGAATAGTACTTTGATTATTTTAACAATT